>NC_067236.1:440000-492500 GCF_019924925.1 Ctenopharyngodon idella
CCGTCAGGTTGTGGAGGTCAGTGTATGTCTCGTTTGCCGTCAGAAAATGTCCCAGATCATTCAAACATAAAAGATTAAAAACATTAAAAAAAAAAGTCATCATTGAATATTTGCTCAAATGTTTTTTCAGACATTATTCTATGCCACTAATTTCCTCTTAATGAAGTTAAAGCTTGTTCATCTAACACTGTCAATCATGTCGCTTCACTCCTGATATTTACACAGACGAGTTTGGTCTTTATGACAAAACATTGGCTTATATGTATTCAAGAGCAAATGTACATATTCCACAAACGGCTTACTTATTTAGACGTTTGTAAAATCACACAGATGGTTAAGATGTCTGCCAGACCTTCAGCTAAGTTGCGACTACACAGGCAGAAGAATGGGAAAGATTAAATGGAGATCTGTCTTGGAAAGGACATTAATTGAGCATGTCTTCATGTTGACTCTAGTCTTTAGGTCTTTAGGCTTCACTAAGTGTTGGAGATCTTTAGATCTAGCCCAGATTTCACACAGAACAGAACTTCAGGCACATGAATGAGCCACTTCACACTCATCTGAAGCAGTCTGTGTTTTAACGGAGTTCAGATGAGATGAGTGAATCTAACAAAAACTTTCGAAAAACTTTTTGAGACATATTTCACAACAAAATCACAAAAAAATGCAATAAATAAAGCCTAAATAAAGCTTTTGAGACCACCTGTCATAATAAAGACAAAACACAAATATTTTAGGAATCTGTCAAAAACTTGTTAATAACTAAAAAAAAAAGGTCATTTATTAGGCAAATAGCAAAATGAAACAGCTAAATAGTCTTTATTCACACATAATAACTGAAATTTTAATAACCTTGCTGGCATTGTTTTATGTACTTTTCCACAGTCTCTGTTGTTATTGACTTCTAAATAGTTTCTAGATGTTCCCAAAGACTTGCTTTTGATGAAACTTTTGTGTGATCTATCTTTGAATTCATTAAAGCTACAATAGATTTTTGCAGTAAAATATCCAAAAACCACTAGGCCAGTGTTATATATTTTTTTCAGTTGAGTACTTACAATATCCGAAATGTTTCCAACTATTTGTAAATTGTGAGAAAATCGCGATTTTAAGCAAGGATACGGGATGTGTATGGGAGTCGCCTGTCAATGGCGTCATATCTGCGTTACCCTTCGTTTCCGGTATTATTTTGTAGAAACCATGGAAACACTAAAAACGCTTAATACATTACATATTTTATTATACAAGGAAACAACTGTTTGGTTACATTTATAGACAGAAAACAAATTATTGCTATATTACCACGTTTAGTCTTATTGTTTAAGTCTAGTTTTCTTGTTGTTTTTCTCTGAATTTCTTCGGAGAGTAACATGCTTAGAGTAACATGCTTAGAGTAACATGCTTAGAGTAACATGCTTAGAGTAACATGCCTCAGAGAAAAACACTATTTTGTCAAGTAGCTAAGTAATACAGCATTTTCTCCATCATACAATACATTTTAAAATTAATTGCATGCGATTTATCAACACAAGCCACCCAGCATTTATTATTATGATATTCTAAAATCGATCTAGCTTACTACAGTGTGCAACAAGTGTCTCACAGCAGCCGCCGAGTGAACGCACAGAGTAACGTTATAACATCATTTTCAACACAGTCAAATGTATCTACAGGTGCTGGTCATATAATTAGAATATCATCAAAAAGTTGATTTATTTCACTAATTCCATTCAAAAAGTGAAACTTGTATATTATATTCATTCATTACACACAAACTGATGTATTTCAAATGTTTATTTCTTTTAATTTTGATGATTATAACTGACAACTAAGGAAAATCCCAAATTCAGTATCTCAGAAAATTAGAATATTGTGAAAAGGTTCAATATTGAAGACACCTGGTGCCACACTCTAATCAGCTAATTAACTCAAAACACCTGCAAAGGCCTTTAAATGGTCTCTCAGTCTAGTTCTGTAGGCTACACAATCATGGGGAAGACTGCTGACTTGACAGTTGTCCAAAAGACGACCATTGACACCTTGCACAAGGAGGGCAAGACACAAAAGGTCATTGCAAAAGAGGCTGGCTGTTCACAGAGCTCTGTGTCCAAGCACATTAATAGAGAGGCGAAGGGAAGGAAAAGATGTGGTAGAAAAAAGTGTACAAGCAATAGGGATAACCGCACCCTGGAGAGGATTGTGAAACAAAACCCATTCAAAAATGTGGGAGAGTTTCACAAAGAGTGGACTGCAGCTGGAGTCAGTGCTTCAAGAACCACTACACACAGACGTATGCAAGACATGGGTTTCAGCTGTCGCATTCCTTGTGTCAAGCCACTCTTGAACAACAGACAGCGTCAGAAGCGTCTCGCCTGGGCTAAAGACAAAAAGGACTGGACTGCTGCTGAGTGGTCCAAAGTTATGTTCTCTGATGAAAGTAAATTTTGCATTTCCTTTGGAAATCAGGGTCCCAGAGTCTGGAGGAAGAGAGGAGAGGCACACAATCCACGTTGCTTGAGGTCCAGTGTAAAGTTTCCACAGTCAGTGATGGTTTGAGATGCCATGTCATCTGCTGGTGTTGGTCCACTGTGTTTTCTGAGGTCCAAGGTCAACGCAGCCATATACCAGGAAGTTTTAGAGCACTTCATGCTTCCTGCTGCTGACCAACTTTATGGAGATGCAGATTTCATTTTCCAAGAGGACTTGGCACCTGCACACAGTGCCAAAGCTACCAGTACCTGGTTTAAGGACCATGGTATCCCTGTTCTTAATTGGCCAGCAAACTCGCCTGACCTTAACCCCATAGAAAATCTATGGGGTATTGTGAAGAGGAAGATGCGATATGCCAGACCCAACAATGCAGAAGAGCTGAAGGCCACTATCAGAGCAACCTGAGCTCTTATAACACCTGAGCAGTGCCACAGACTGATCGACTCCATGCCACGCCGCATTGCTGCAGTAATTCAGGCAAAAGGAGCCCCAACTAAGTATTGAGTGCTGTACATGCTCATACTTTTCATGTTCATACTTTTCGGTTGGCCAAGATTTCTAAAAATCCTTTCTTTGTATTGGTCTTAAGTAATATTCTAATTTTCTGAGATACTGAATTTGGGATTTTCCTTAGTTGTCAGTTATAATCATCAAAATTAAAAGAAATATATCAGTCTGTGTGTAATGAATGAGTATAATATACAAGTTTCACTTTTTGAATGGAATTAGTGAAATAAATCAACTTTTTGATGATATTCTAATTATATGACCAGCACCTGTAATATGATAAACAGCGTTGTTACCATACGCTTGACCGAAAGAAGCGGCGCCGGTGACTGCAGCATAATAAAAGTTTTGCTGCTCTCAAGCCGTGTGTCGCATTTGTCTCTCATTAGCAATCGCTCCAGCGGCCTTGTTCAGCTCTGCTCTGCTTCATACTACGGTAACGTTAATAATCTTATCCATGAACATGGTTTCTGCTCGAGTCCCATCCCTATTCTTTTCCACTGGCTGTGAGGTGAAGACATCATCTCCCAAGATTCCGTGCTCAGTTTCGGCATCATCGAGC
The DNA here is from genome assembly GCF_019924925.1 of Ctenopharyngodon idella. Lineage (NCBI taxonomy): Eukaryota > Metazoa > Chordata > Actinopteri > Cypriniformes > Xenocyprididae > Ctenopharyngodon > Ctenopharyngodon idella. The sequence continues at coordinate 443,560 of NC_067236.1, forward strand.
TACGCCTTTGTTTTGAATAAGCGACCTCTAGCGGCGGTGGTGTGGATTAACCATTAGAGAAACACAAAAAATGATTTTGGTAATCATCAATACTGTTAGTTTAGGGCAGCTGTGGCACAAATTTTACATTGGGTTGTGGTCTAATAAATTTGTTAAGCAGGAGAAATTGAGAATTAAATGTTGTTGTTTTTTTTTTTTTGTTTGTTTCAAATAGATATCACAATTCTCTGATTCTAAACAGACAACTAAATAAAACACAATTCTATTAGAGGTTTTGACAAAATATTAATTATTCAATAACTCATTCATAAATACTTCACTTGTTTCATCACTGGATGAATCAGTATTTTTGATCGAATTTCTTCAATGACAAATATATTTTTTAAAAGTGAATTTTAATCAACAATGTAATCGATACAATCATTACTTGAAGCGCCAAGTTACTTTCAAAAGGGGATCTGCTCTATTTTGATCGCTACCGGAGACATCAGTGTTTATATCTGATAAAATTTTATCCCAGTTTTTTCCTACCAAAGTTAAAATGAAAAATCAAATGCTTAAATTGATTAAATAATAAATCAAACTCTCAAAACAGCTGCTCAAATGATAAATCAAATGCTCAAATGATCAAATAATAAATCAAACTTTCAAAATCGCTGCTCAAATGAGAAATCAAATGCTCAAATGCAATTTCATTTTCTCATTCAGGGAAGCATGAACTGAACTGAAAAATAATTTGTATTTGATATTTAATTTTCATTATCAATCCAGTATAAACCTGTCATAATTAAATCTATAATTCAATGCTCAAATAATAAAACAACATGCCACGTTTTGAAGTTTGCGGTGTCTATTTGAGCATTTGATTTGATGTTTGCGGTGTTGGTTTGAGCATTTGATTTATCATTTGAGCATTTGATTTATCATTTGAGCATTTGTTTGATCATTTGAGCATTGAATTATAGATTTAATTATGACAGGTTTAGACTGGATTGATAATGAATGATTGATAATTCTTCATTTTAATTTTTGTAGAAAAAAACTTCCATAGTGATCATTTGAATTACTGTAAGACAAATAACGATACTGTGTGATGAAAAAGACTGTTGAAAAAGACTGTTTGTGAAGCTGTTTCATACCTATACATGACAACTGCTCTCTCTGGGTCTGCGACAATGCAAACACAGATTTGAATGTTCCGGTATGAAGTTTCAGCTATAAACACATACTATATGTTCACCTGTTCAACTGCTCATTAATGCAAATATCTAATCAACCAATCACATGGCAGCAACTCAGTTACTTTGAACGTGGCATTGTTGTTGTTGGTGCCAGACGAGCTGGTCTGAGTATTTCAGAAACTGCTGATCTACTGGGATTTTCACGCACAACCATCTCGGTTGACAGAGAATGGTCCAGGAAAAAAAAAAAAAAAAAAAATCCAATATGGACCAAAATCTCTGAGGAATGTGTCCAGCAGACCAGCACCTTGTTGAATCTATGCCAAGAAGAATAAAGGCAGTTCTGAAGGCAAAAGGGGGTCCAACCCGGTACTAGCAAGGTGTATTACACTTTGCAACCTGTATTACAGTATACATTTTGTTAGTATTTTTTGTATATAATGTTAAAACTGTTTATATTTTATAATGGTGTTTATTATTACATTGAGTGTTTTTGCATTACAGTAATTGTCTTTTGTTTTGTGGTGAAATATGTCGCAAATGTTTCTTTCTGAAATTCTCTTGAACGATGTTTCTTTCATGAAGGTTTCATGTGTATATTCACTATTATTCTTCTGTTTTAATAACAGTTGATGCTGCTTTTCTGGAAATCATTTATGACTAGAGAGCTGATTTATTGTCTTAGAGGTCGTTTTAGACAGGCTCATGGTATATGTGACTTTGAAAACCAGGTTTGAGTGTCCCCGTGTCCTCTGAGCAGCACTCTCCAAAATCATCTTATAATGACTTATTTATGATGGATGATTCTCATTTCTTTAACAGGTGCCGTGTGATTTAGAGGAGAAAAGTGCTCGACTTTCCTATATGATGTGCATCGATCAGAGACGCTGTGTGGTGAGTAGTTTTGAAATTCAGCAAGGTGTCCCGTATCAATGCTGAAGCTGATATAGGGCCCTATCGTACACCCAGTGCAGGCACCAGGCGTGATGCAAGTGTTTTTTGCTAGTTTCAGCCCGACGCAGTTATGATTTTCACGTCCTGCTCCACGTTGTTTAAATAGCAAATGCATTTGCGCCCACTTGTGCGGCCATGGGTGTGCTGGTCTGAAAACGAGGTGTGTTCAGGCACATTTTTGGCGCGTTGCTATTTTGAGGCAACTGAAATAGACTGTGCCATTGACCAACTGAACGTGGTTTAAAGTCAATGGTGCAATATTTTTTTTTTTTTGGGTACGCCGAACATTTTCCCTTCGTTAAACTAGCAAAACTGGATTCGGACATGCCCTAAGTGCACTTGCGCTGTGCGCTTTAGACCATGTGCTTAAATCGTTAAAATAGGGCCCTTAGTGTTAAAGATTATTATGATTAGGAATCAAACCGAGGCAGTAGTTGAATTTATTTTCTGCGCAGAGGATGTCCACACAGCTTAAGTTGTAATAAACTCTGAACATTCCTTTAATTTGTTCTGGAAGTGATTTGTCATTGGTTGTTTTGTGCTCTTTAAGAAGATGATGGATGTGTTTCTTTGAGGATGGATTGTGTATGATGGTGTTGTGGCTGAGATCTCACACTGGAATACCTGCTGTGTGACTGTCTCAGAGGAGACAACTTAATTGGCGCATGTCAGTATGTATAGACGGAGATTACAGAGAAACCTGATGCATGTGCTGGGGAAAAGCGTGAGATCTGCACTTTCAGCAGTGCATCGTAATTTGAAAATTAGTTTGTTAATACAAAATTAGGAATTATAATATGATGTTAATGCATGTTTATCATGGTGTGTGTAATATATATTGTGGGCTGGGCGATATGACGATATATATCATTACCATGGTATAAAATGTCTATCGTTAGAATTTTTGCTATATCATGTATATTCAGAGTGATGAAATGTATGAATGAGAATAAAAAGAGCGGGACGTGCTTGATGTTAAAAAGAGTTATAAGTGCAATATATCCTGAAAAGGAACTTGCGCTGACTGGAACGCTACCAAAGTGTGCACAGAAAGCTGCCTCTTTCAAAATGTGATCGCAAATTTGGGATGTGCTCAATGTTAAAAAGTGTTAATAAGCACAATAAACAGTGAAAAAGAACTCAATGTGGCACACAGAAAGCCGCGTCTCTCAGCATGCGAACGCTAATTCATTTCTCTTTCACATTTTATTGTGCTTGAATGGTCGAATACACATGCAGTTACACATGTGTGTATCAATATAATGAATCTGCGTGTTTGGTCTTAAAGTGACAGCAGCCTAATATACCTACCTGCTGCTCTTTCTCCAAATTTTTTTTTTCAGCTTTAATAAAAATAAATTTATATTTATCATACAGTGAAGACTAATTTGTTTAATTCCTATTTTTGTTATATTGTACTTGTCCTATTGTTTGTAATTTGCTTCTTTTTTTTTCTTATTTTTTATAACAAAAATTAGATAAAATAACAAAATAACTATATCGTGATATATTCTGTTATTGTGAAATAAAATTTCTCATGTCTTGAAATAAGAATTTGGTCATATTGCCCACCCCTAGTGGTACTGGTCTTGATATTGTTATATTGTGAAAAAACAAAGAATCAGTAGTTTATACATTAAATAACCACATGATAACCTATTTATATAATCCAGAGGATGACACACTTTGCAGATGGAAAGTGCATAATCATCTCATTTGCAACCCTGGCTTATTTATGTGGTGACATTTCTGCACAATATGATAGTGCCTGTTTATGTTCATTACGTTTCGCAACACTTTAAAAGTGAAATTGTCCAGAGAGTTGCGCTAAAAGTGCATTCAGTTTTATATGAAAGAGATGAATGTGAATCTGGCAATGCTTTATTACGTTGGTTGTTGTGTGTATCGAGGCAGTTTGGAAATGAAATATCTGTTGAGTGGCACTAAAAGGGTAATGCATTCAAAAATTACGTACCACCTACATGAAACCTGACCCTAAACCTCACCGATAGTTAACAAAAACAAATGTGAGATAAAAATGCATTTGCTGAAGCAGCCATGCCCTTTTACCAATCCCAGCAACCAAACAAGTAGGAAACTATGCCAGAAAAGCCAAACATATGGAGTTGGTTATGTGATGCAAACGTCAAAATGTATTCATGCTTTTTTTTTTTTTTTTAATGTCAAAACATAGTATTGTGTGTGAAATAAGTCTTTATTAATCAATAATGTGCCCATGTAATCATAATTTGTGTGAACAGGCATACAAATGGTGTTTTTCTTCCTCTAGGGTTTAGTTTAGCTGGAAAGTTTGCTGAGTTTGGCAAAAATGTAGGTAGAGGCACATTTTCCAGTGAACCTATGTTGCTCATTTAATGATTTTCTCTGTTGATATGTTTGATCCTTTATGAAATTTGAAACCAGAATCCTTGAGTTACCAGGCCAAGGTTATGAAACACTGAGCTAATAACACTCCATTCATATGCTAATTAGGATATGATCACAAATTAATTAGGTGTTAATGGTAAAATTAATTAATATTGATATCCAGTTTCTATTTCATGTCTTTTCTATTATGAGGGTTCTTGCATCATCTAGTTTTGAGTGATTTGGATGGAAACATTCAAAATCAAACCTGTTTTTACTCTTGACTATTTAATGTTTTCATCAGTATTTAGAGGACATTTCTTTCTGTTTGAGTTTTTAAAGAGCTTGTACGTTGATTGAGACTTGACTTAAAGTAAATCTCCTGTTTAACCTCCAGTAACTTTGTTTATCTCCTGAGATGGCCAGTATTTTTTGATATGCTAAAATCATACCTGTGTGCATGCTGTTCTTTTTACATTCAAAAAATATGAATTACTGTCATATGGATGGGTCCAATCCAGCTCCTGTAGAAATCTTTCCTATAAAGTTTCAGGCTTCTAAAAATCCACCTGTAATTTTCAAGTTAACCTGCAGAGCTTGATTATCTGGTTTCTGCTGTTTCATATGAATTGAAACTGAAATCTGAAAGAACATGGTCCCTTAAAGTCGATGTAGGATTATTGTATTTACGAAATGAAATGCACCACTAAGTTGTAAAACATTCATATGTTATATTATACGTATAATATATCATTATGGTCGTACTGTAAGTTATTTTACAAGGCGGCAAAAGGTTACATTTGCATGTTTTAAAATAATAATTTGGTAGGAAGCCTAGTTTGCCCTGCTTAAATCAGCCTACACTGTTAAACATTTCTGTAATTTGTACAGTTATTTACTATATAGCGCCAAACAGATTCCTCAGAGTGGAATATGGGACAGGCACCCTCACCCCTATATATATATTTGTGTGTGTGTGTGTGTGTGTGTGTGAGTGCAGTGCAGTCAGCTGACTGAAGAAGTCCTTCACTTGCATGTACTTTATCAGATTCGCAAATTTGCTTCACAAAAAGTTTGCTGGCACTTGGTGCAACGCTGCAGCAACCACATGCTTTTTTGTGCGCATATGCGTTGTAATGCTGGTGCTGCCTCCATGAGCAAGCTCTACACATCTTTACTTGCTTGGCTCTGACCGTGACTCCCTTTTTAATAATTTAAACTATTAAAATCTTTTTGAACATTCTCTTTAAATATACACAGGCTTCGACATCTTTGCATCCGACTTGTTCTCCTCAACCTTTGATTAGGCTGTTCTCGCGTGACAGAAGACTCGCTCTATCACTCAGCAATGAAGATATTTTATGGAAGATGAAGTACGGGACAAAACATGCTTTTTTTCATAATGAGTCGGGACATTAAAAATAGAGCTGAAATACGGTACTGTCCTGGGAAAAACTGTATGTCTGGTCACCCTAGTCAAACACCACATACAGATTTTTACTGTATTTTTAAAAATTGCTGTATATTACTATATTTGCCGGAACAGGCTCTTTGGCACCATTCCTGTCAGTCACCAGCACTAGCACTCCATTTCCCAGCATCGTTCCTGCTCCTCACCTGCGCACATTCATTTGTTACTATGGACACTAATTATCCTCACAGCTGCACGTCATTAGTTAATCTTCCTTTGTGTATATAAGTTCCTGTTTGTTTTCAGTTCCTTGTCCAATCACTGTCTTGTAATGTTGTGTTGTTTCCTGCTTGCCTACCTTTTGGATTAAACTTGGATTTTGGATTTATTCTCTTCGTCTGTGTCTGCCTTCCTGCAACCCAGCATGACAATTTCATTGTGGTTTTTTATTTTCCTCATTTTTACATTTGGATTGAGAGGAATAGCCTTGCACCATGTCCTGCAGCAGCTTGAGTCTGTCTACATTGGACATGTCAAAGCAACTGTTGCAAAATGCAGATCCTTTTGTCCTTCATGTCGTGAGTGCTTGGAGTACTGTATGTCAGATATGTTGTTTAGTGTCAGTATATTATAATTTTTTATTGCATTGCGGCACTCGCGTTTGGGGTTAAACAAAAGTTTTATGGCTGTCCACCTTTTTAGTTTGTTATTTGCTGCATTTTTTTTTTTTTGGTGTTTTAAAGACCCCCTGTGGTGAAAATCAAGTTTTTATTGTTGTTTGTCTATGTGGTGTTTTTAATATGCTTTAAGACAAACCATGTGCAAATTCATATGTCAACACCATTGCTGAGCTTTGTCTTCTTAAAACTGCAGTAAAAAAAAAGACAGTCTCAAACCCGCGGTTTAAAATCGCTGGTGGCTGTGATGTCACAAACTACCTTGTAACCAGTCACGTCAACGTGCCGGCGGGCTTTAGCATATAATTAACAGCGAACTAGCAGGGGAGTCTTGAGAGAAGCCAGGTTATCCCAATATATTTTTCTGTTGATATGAAAAATCATGTAGATTTAGTAATATGGCGGGTGTATGATGTATATTACGATGTTATGATAAACGATATGCCTTTCTCCACCGACGTTCTGAGTTGTTCAAAGCGTTTGTAAGGATACTGATTGTTAGAAGGCATCTCTCTGACTCTGACATGGCGAACGGGAACATGGTTTATTTGTTAATTACACATTATTAGCTGTTTGATAACATAGTCAAGCAAAAGGCTAATCAATTAGTCATGTGTACTGAGTGTAGACATGTTGTAAAGAGTGATACAATTGTGCAGCGTTTACCTCAGTAAGTTGACCGAGTGGATCTCTGAGCTGGTGTGAGCGGGTGGAGGCTGGGCTAATTTGCATATTCATTGATCCGTGTATATTGAATGAGGCAAGGGTGTAGAGCAGGGCTTAAAAACGAAAAAAAAAAAATTCAATCGTTTCACTCCGAGCAGAATCAGTATTTTAACGTTTCTGTTCCTTCTGTATTATTAACGTTCCGAAACCGGTTTGATTAGAAAAAATAATGGTTAATAACGTTATTTTTTTTTTTACTTTTTTTGTTTTGTTTGTATGTAGCCTACTTATTATTATTATTATTATTATTATTAATACGTACAGCATTTTATTTATTAAAAACAGAGTATTTGTCGTCTTAGCCAATAGGCCTACAATTTTCTTTTATAACAAGATTCTGTCAAATTGTAAACCTATTAAACAAAAGGAAAAACTATAAACGGTTTATAAAGTATTTTTTCAAGATATTTTAAAATGTTTGCTGTATGATTAAAAATAATGACGCTATTCCTTAGAGGAAAAAAGATACGTCGCGTATACAGGTAGGTCTATGTTATTACATTCAGAAATAATGTAATTTATAGGTGAATAAAATAAAATAAAATAGCCTAGCCTATATAGCTTTGTTTATAATGTTTGTAAATATCCATTATGAACAAAACTGCCCTATTTTATTTTACCTCTTTTCTTTTTTAACGCCATTCCAGCTTCTATTGCTATATTCAAGGCAAGAAACAGGTTTATTTATTAGAAATAAAACTAAATAAGATGCTAAACGAATTAATTTAAAGTGAATCTGAAGCCTACCTTTCTCATTCGGCACTGTTTCCATTTTCGAGACGAATGCTAAACTATTATTTATTGTAGCATATACTTCACTCGCATTATCGACATCATCCTTCACATAACAGCACAGTCAGGCGGTGGTCACGGGTGGTAAACGGCAGATTATATTACAGAATTAAATGGAGCAGTGTAACGTTTTATATGTTTGGTTGATTGTATTTTATTTTAATTATTTAACAGGCTGCGATATCAAGTAAGCAATAATGCAAGAATTTGTGTGTGTGCGCGTGAGGCGCCGGCGCGACCACTGGAATTTTTAAAAAAATTTTAAATTTTCCGTAAATTCTCCATAAATTACGGAGTACAGTAAACTGTACTCCATAATTTATGGTCATAAAGGTAAAAGCAAGACATAATTCATACATTTACAAAAGACACTTAAATAACGAAAACAAGCAGAATGTCTGTTTCCTTTCCTAGATCTTTGGACTGCGCCACAATGAACCACTTTCGTTTTGTTAATCTGTAGACCTAATTATTTAAGAGAAATATTTCACGTAGCCTATAGGCCTAAATATTCCCTTTTATTTTAATCTGTGTTATGTAGGCCTATAGTTTTATTCTGTTTTCTCCGTTCACAGAAGCATGTGCGTGATGTGACGTTGTGTGAACTCATGTTCTACATATCCTGCCATTTTCGCTGGTTTCAAAACGCACAACAAGCTGCATATTACTTGACATTCATTTTCACTTAAATGTAGACCTAATGCTTGACGGTTGGTGACATATCATCGGAAAAACTAATGCCAGGGCATTGCCATTGTGACCTAACTAACCTATGATGACTTGACAGCTGAGCCTGAGCGCGTCAGTGCGGGCATTTCACTCACTGTAGAGCCTGAGCTTGGGCATTTCACACACAAATCAAAATATTAAACAGAACGATAAATAACGTTATTAACTGGTTAATGGCCATTTCAAATTAGCGTTTCTGTTCAGAACGATTAAATTTGATTTCGTTTCCGTTTCTGGTTACGTTCCGGTCAAAATTTCGTTCATTTTCATTTTCGTTCCTTGAACATGTTCAGAGCCCTGGTGTAGAGTTACATTCAAGCTATTTTAAGGCATGAAGAAATTTCTTTCACAGGAAAAAACATTTAAATGTCATTTTGGTGATCAAAGATCAAAGAGTTTTAAAGGGTTAGTTCACCCAAAAATGAAAATAATGTAATTTATTACTCACCCTCATGGCGTTCCACACCCGTAAGACCTTCGTTAATCTTTGGAACACAAATTAAGATATTTTTGCAATGACATTTCCTCTCTCAAGATCCATTAATGTTCTAAAAACATATTTAAATCAGTTCATGTGAGTACAGTGGTTCAATATTAATATTATAAAGCGACGAGAATATTTTTGGTGCGCCAAAAAAACAAAATAACGACTTATATAGTGATGGCCGATTTCAAAACATTGCGTCAGGAAGCTTCGGAGCGTTATGAATCAGCGCATAAAGGAAGACATGAGCATTCCAGCCACACTGAGACTGATAATTCTTGGTAAGAGATTTGCCTATGATTTTGAGAGGCTTGTGTATTCCATATATACTAGGCTATGTTTTTTTTTTTTTAACTGTATAATTTCTACTTCTTGTTTTACAGGGAACACATTTCTCTCTGTAACTAAGTGGATGATGAGAAAAGGTGGCCTTTGTTTTCCAGACACCATATTTGGTTGCTTATATTTCCCCCCATTAATTCTCTGTTGCCTAAAGATTTTTTGTGAGGATAAATCCAGAGGATACAACATAATGCACTGCAAAAAGTCATACATTTATGTAGGATAAAATTCTACATAAAAAAAATATAAAATTAAATGAATTACAGTAGTTTACTGATTCCCATTCAGTCAGTCACGTTCAACGTTACGTCGATACTGAAGTAATGGGGTCTCGCTTGGGAGCCCAATCACCTCCAAGGGATACAAAACAAGCCAATGGGAATTGGCCAGTGAGATTTACATGCCAATTTTAATTGCTTTTATTGTTTTTGTTCTGGTGGCTGCAGCTCGGATCTCTCTGGCTGGTGGGAAGGCATGCTCAGCGGTGGGTGTGACAGCGCGCTGCCACAGGGCGGTGCAGCACTCACCCCTGTGTGCTTCAGCTGGTGGAGATTTCTGAAAGAGCAAGCACGGGCGATCAGCGTCTTTTTCAAGATGTCTTTTCGTCCGTGTGTTTCTGGATGCGGTCGTTTCCTGACCTCCTCTGACTGCCACGATTGCTGTCTCACATGTCTGGGTAAACAGCATGCTGAGTCAGTGCTCGTGGATGGCACATGCCCTCATTGTGAGGGCATGTCCATGTTGGCGTTGAGATCGCGACTCTCCTTCTTTAACATGGAGGCACGAGTCCCCTCTGCTGCTACCCAGCCACCTGCGGCTGTAAAGGCTGCTGGTCTGGTTAGCACTCTGGGAGATCTGAGGGTTACAGTGGGAGCTTCTTTGTCAGGCCCGCCCCCACGAACCTCCCACTCCTCTGCAACGCCATGTGCCGTCGAGTTGCTGGCTGCTGCCACGGGACCTTCTACGGAGGTTCCCCGCGTCACTTTCGGCGCTCCGGAGGAGGATCAGATGTCAATCGCTGCATCGGGGAGTGGGCTATTAGACTCTGAGGATGAGGACGCCGAGCTTCCGCCCTCCGGGGTGGTCGTTCAGGCGGAATCGGATTCAGAGTTGACGGCCATGCTTGCCCGGGCCGCCGCGGGCATCGGGCTCGAGTGGAACCCTCCACCGTGTCCTGATCGCTCGCGGTTGGATGATTGATTTCTGGGTGTGGGGCGTGGTTCTCAGCCACGTCCTGCCCCAGTGCCTTTCTTCCCGGAGGTGCATGAGGAGGTTCAGAAGACGTGGAAGGCAACGATCGGTTTGTGCGAGAAAACAAACAGTATTTATATCATTTTTTACCTCTAAAACACCACTATGTCAAACTCCGTTCAGCATCCAGTTAGTGAGGTCAAAAAAACGAGCTCTGATGACTGAACTGATGTCTCGCGCTTTGCTTCAATGAGTGCGAGACATCACTTCCGTTGTCAGAGCGCGTTCAGACCTCACTAACTGAATGCTGAAGGCAGTTGTTCCCATTTACACGCATTATTTGACTGACAGACCGCGACGGTTGGAGTTAAAAATCATCATTTGTGTTCTACTGAAGAAACAAAGTCACCTACATGGATGCCCTGGGGGTAAGCAGATAAACGTCAAATTTACGTTTTTGGGTGAACTATCCCTTTAAGTGGCCTACTGTCCGCGGTAGTTGACACTATCACTTCGGCTAGAGCCCCCTCTACGAGGCGTGCTTATGCCATGAAGTGGAGTCTGTTCACTGAGTGGTGTTCTTCCCACCGGGAAGACCCCTGGAAATGCCCGGTCAGTGGCGTGCTTTCCTTCCTTCAAGATTGTTTGGAGCGGAGGCTGTCCCCCTCCACCTTGAAGGTCTATGTGGCCGCCATCGCAGCACATCACGATGTGGTCGATGGCAAGTCACTGGGGAAGCACGACCTGGTCATCAGGTTCCTCAGAGGCGCCAGGAGGTTAAATCCCCCTAGGCCTCGCCTCATTCCCTCTTGGGACCTCTCTGTCGCTCTGGCGGGCCTACAGAGAACTCCCTTCGAGCCCCTTGAGTCAGCTGAGCTGAAACATCTGTTGTTAAAGACAGTGCTCCTGACCGCGCTCGCCTCCTTCAAGAGGGTTGGGGACCTGCAAGCATTTTCGGTCAGTGATTCATGCCTGGAATTCGGGCCGGACTACTCTCACGTTATCCTGAGACCCCGGCTTGGATATGTGCCCAAAGTTCCCACCACTCCCTTCCGGGACCAGGTGGTGAACTTGCAAGCACTGCCCCCGGAGGAGGCAGACCCAGCCCTAGCGTTGCTGTGTCCCGTTCGTGCTCTGCACGTTTACGTGGACTGCACGCAGAGCTTCAGAAACTCGGGGCAGCTCTTTGTCTGTTTTGGAGGTCAGCAGAAGGGAAAGGCTGTCTCCAAACAGAGGTTGGCCCACTGGATAGTGGATGCTATCGCCTTGGCGTACCAGTCCCAAGGCGAGCCGTGCCCCCTTGGGTTGCGAGCTCACTCCACTCGGGGTGTTGCTTTCTCCTGGGCGTTGGCGCACGGCGCCTCTGTGGCAGACATCTGCAGAGCTGCAGGCTGGGCGACACCGAGCACATTCACGAGATATTACAATCTCCGAGTGGAACCGGTGTCCACCCGTGTGCTGTCTACACATAGGTAGCCACAGGTGTTCGCTTGCTGTGCCATTTTTCCTTGGATGAGGGAATGCGAGCACTTTTCCCGCTCCTCAGTTCAGTTCCCTGCATGGTGAACCCTGTGGAGTTCCTCCTGCATCCTGCGGCAGCCAGACGCGGCGGAGGTGTCCGGCGCCAGGTCCAGTACTCGTGTGTATGCCTGGTTGGTCTGCCCTTGTACTGGGCTAGATGCCCATATGATGTGATTCCCCGCGGGTAATCCCGTATGTGTTTGTCCACGGTACGGTTTCCCTGACGGTAAACCCATGTCTTTCCCTGGGCGGCTCTGCTCTGCCCTGTCTCTGAGCGCTAGAGTTCCTCCCGTTAGGTAGGACCTATGTCAGAGGTCTTCCAAATGCGTTACTGCCCCTCGGGTCAGTCCATATGTGTTTTCCACCCGGTACCACCCTTCAGGCAGGGTGTGGTCTCCGTAGTTTTCCCCTCCTCGGGGAACACTTTCCTGGCGTTTTGGTCATGGCTGAAAAACGTTGGAATCGAGTCCTGAAGCACTCTTCCCTGGGGGTAAGGAACAGCAGCTTTGACCATCCTCCTGAGTAACGCCCTGTCCTCTCCATCCCACTGGTATGGAAGACACCTCGGGCTTACTCAGGGCGCTGGAGGGTTACGAGTCTGTGCTAGCACCTGCATTTGGGCACGCCACAGCTTGCCAGCATCTGCTTCCCTAACACTCGTAACGTGGCTCAGTTGCTATGGCGCTTTCCGTTGGACCCCATTACGTCAGTATCGATGTAACATTGAACGTGACTGACTGAATGGGAACGTCTAGGTTACTGTTGCGGTTACGTCCTCTTGCCATAGCCCTGAGTCACCGCTGAGCGGCCAGGTACCTATCTCGACTCCTCAGCAAAATATGAATGGAAGTGAGTATGCCGGTCCTATTTATACCCGGATGCTGGGGGTGTGGTCCGGCATGTAAATCTCACTGGCCAATTGCCATTGGCTTGTTTTGTATCCCTTGGAGGTGATTGGGCTCCCAAGTGAGACCCCATTACGTCAGTATCGACGTAACTTCTCCGTTCCCTCCTTCAGGGAACGGGGGTTACAACAGTAACCTAGACGTTGTCTTTACAGTGTAAGGTGGTGATCTGGTTTCCCAAGCTGGTCAAAATGGTCTGATTTGCTGGCTTTATATAGGGTTTTTGGAGACTTGTAAGCTGGTCAGGCTGGAAGACCAGCTAAACATCAGCTTGATCAGGCCGGGACACCAGCGTAAACCACCTTAAACTGGTTATTTTCTTCCATAGGCATCTTTGAGAACTAAGTGTTTTTCTCCCAGAAAAGAAATGTAGTGAGGCTGCATTGTCTCCGAGAGTTTATAGATGGGTTTCCATGCATTCTTCTAGGTCAGTATCTTGGATGCTAGTCTATTATAGTGTATGTAATCAGTGTGCATAAAAGAACATATTTGCACCCTGTTCACTTTAAGGAGCTGCCGGCTAAAGGTTAATTGCTTTTGCTAATGTTATTGAGGCACCCTTCTAGAACTGGGTCATGTGCGCTCCTTACAAGATGGCCTTTGTGGAAGGAGTCATTTCTAACTTTAGAAGATTGAATAGAAAGTACTCAAGGTGCTTTTCTGTAGATTCACTATTTTTAAAGAAATAGTTCATGCAAATGTCAAAAATGGTCATTGCTTACTCACCCTCATGTTTTTGGATTTTTTTTGTTTGTTTTGGTCTTCATTGTGAAGACTGAGCCGGTCCTCGTTTCCAAGCACAACTAATTCAAGAAAAACTAAGAAAGATGCCAAAAAGAAGCAAAAGTATCATAAATCTATTCCGTACTACTTTTAGTGTGAGTAAACAAAGCTATCATATGAAATATAATGCACAAGTCATGGACCACTTTTATGGTGCTTTTGCATCCTTTTTGTAGTTTGAAAGTTTTTTTTTAAAAGTCTTCAAAATATCTTGATCTATTCCCCTTATTTCAAGGCAAATCTTGCAGTATTTTGTTTATTGCATTGTATTGAACAGACCAGCATCTTGAACTCATTCATAGGTTGCTGACAGCGTCTGGACTTTTGTGTGCATGTTTGCAGCGTTGCATTAAATAGGCCAGTTGTGAGTGAAAATCGATGGTGTCGGTTGTGCTTTTGTTTACTCTGAAAGCAAAGGACTTAAGTTGGCTTACAGACCTAATTTACTTAGAGATCTTGTGCAGCATGCAGATTATTTTCATTTGTCTGAATATTAGGCCACAACAGAGACCAGACCACACCAAACACATCTGATAATTGAAATAAAAAAATGTATTAATCCACTGATTTTCTTCTATTGTTGCATATGCACAACAAACCCATTTTATATACTTTGCAAATGCATGATGTATGTGAGGTGGCAATAAGCTAAGTAATGAGCTGGCAGATGTGGTAAGCTAAGTAATAAGCAATAATGAGCTGGCAGATGTGGTTGCCAGAATAATTCAGTAAAAATACAGTAAAAATATAAACATAGAGTACTTGCACAACAACATTTTATAGTCTGTAATTTTAACCAAACAAACAAACAAACAAACAAACAAACAAAAAACAGCCCTTTTCTGTTGAATTTACAAGGCTATATTGCTCCTTAAATCTTAAAACATATACTGACAACCACCATAATAACACTGATGGTAAAGAGAAAACCACATGATGAATAAGAGTTCATAACAAGTAACTTTTCCACAGCTAGATTATAACACATAAATACAAAACACCATCATGGTAACACACATGACACTAAAATAATGCAGTAAACATTCATTTAATAACATAAGATGTAACATAAAACCCTAATGTACATAATTGATAATAAAAATCTAAGAAGAAACATAATAAAATTAAAAAACATCAAATGTGAAGTGTCACACAGGGAATTCTGGGAATGTCTGTTTTTGGCTTTTCACTGTAAATTATACGATTTTTTTTCTTTATTACAAAAAAGAAAAAAAAAAATGTCTGTAACAGCAAATTTAACAGTATTTTAGTGTAAAATGTAAGGTTGTACATGTAAGGTTAGATTTATTAGTTTTTCTCCCAAAAAATTAACGCAACATATTGCATCAATTGTTTTGAGTTATGATAACTTTGAGTGAATTTAAGCTCAACCAACAAGCTACACTGAGTTAGAGGAACAATAATTTGTAGCATAAACACAAATTTTTAAGTTGATTACTCAAAAAAAATCAAGTCGCTCCAACTACCAGAGTTGTAGCCCTGGAACCAATTAATCTTATCTATTTTTTAGTTCAAACCCACAGCTGTCATAGGGCATGTTAAATGTAACTTACTTAGCATCTATATTTAATGATCAAGTAAGATATTACTTGTCACTGGCATTAGCATTAGTCATTGCTTATAGAGTCAATGTAGTGTTTACCTTCATGTATCTACTCTTCAGCACAATGGTAACCACAAAAACTTCAACTTTAAGGTGCTGTAAGTAGATCTTGAACTACGCTATTGGACATAGTTGATATTTGAAATCAACCCAAACATACCCACCCTTCTCTTCATTGCTCCGCCGCCAAAACTCACACTCCAATCCTAACCACCCTGCTCCGAGTCGGTCTCGAACCCCGGCACGATCGCTGCTGGCATGTGAGGTAAGTGCACTATCAATGACACTAAGCACCACATTCTCTAGTGATCGTCAGTGTGCAGTAGTTTAACTGTAGAACTCTCACTATCTGGCCACTGTTACACACGGAATGCGAGTGGATGTCTGTTTATCACAGCTGATGTGCAAAAAAAAGGCTTCATGAAAAATAAAGCACAGTTGATGAACGAATGACAAGGAAGCACAAAAAATGAACATACAGTACACAAGAGTAAATACAAAGTGTTCGTTGTTAGTCGCAAACAGCACAGCAGCTCCAGACAATCAAAACCCAGTGTACTTTCATGAATAGTGGGATCAAGGCTGCCTCTGCGTCTGTTTTCAGGCCTTCCCACTTAGCTCTCTCCAGAGCTGAAAAGCTTTTCTAATATGAACACGGGTCCTAAAGTGTTTTGCCCAGGCATAAACCTTCATTCCAGTGATTTTCTTTTGACTAACTATGACTAACTTCCAAACAGTGTATTTGAAATACTACTGAGTCCCCCTTTAACAGCATTAAACTCTAACAAGCCTTTCCCTTCATTAAAAACAAATAAATTAACTATTATTTTCAACAAATTCATTCTCCTTATCCAGTCCTATGCAAAGCATGCTGGGAATTAGAAATGCACTGCCTAATTTCTGAAGTTATCAAGACAATTTCATTAAGTTACTACAACCTTATTTAAAAAAAAAAAAAAAAAAAAAAAAAGCCAATTAACACAGAAATGTGAGTTTAAATTACAGACAATATTAAGTTTATGTAATGATCACCATTATTATGTTAACAGAACTCAACAAATTAATGTCTGCAACTTAAAAGGTTTAATTAAAACAATAAATTAGTTTTTTTTTTTTTTTTTTTTTTTTTTGCAACCATGCATTTATTTAAGTTGTGGTAACAGGTCCCCTAAATTACTTGTGAGGAACTTACTGTTAACCAATAAACAGGTTTGTACTGTCACATTTTTACTGTCTTTTACAGTTAAAATTACAATCATTTTTTTTAAACTGTGGAATGGAGCGCTTTAACCTGGCATACACATAATAACACATTATCTACTTCTATAATTCAAATCATGTAAATTGTTAGGCTGCATAAATGAGGTCAGCCGGCACTGGGAACACTTCCCATAACACCTGATGTACAACCCCCAATTCCAGAAGAGTTGCGGCATTTTGTAAAATGCGATAAAATTAAGAATCTGTGATTTGTTAATTCCCTCAAACCTCTATTTAACTGACAAAAGTACAAAGAAAAGATCTCCAATGTTTTCACTGAACAACATTATTGTATTTTGTAAGTATAAACAAATTTTGATTTTGATGGCTGCAACACACTTCAGAAAAGTTGGGACAGAGCCATGTTTACCACTGTGTCATATCACCTTTCCTTTTAATTACACTTTTTAATCATTTGGGAATTGAGGAACCTGACATCTGCACAACAGTCTGTGGTCATCATTGTCTGATTCTCTTTTTCATGATAGGCCATACATTTTCAATAAGAGTCAGATCTGGACTGCTGGCAGGCAGTCAAGCACATCCACTCTATGGTGTATAGTGTCTAGAAACCACTCTGATGTATCACGTGCAGAATGAGGCCTGGCTTTGTCTTGCTACCCAGGAAAGTTGTCATCTAGATGGCAGTTTATGTCTCTGTACAATCCAAATATATGCCTCCATGTCAATGGTACCTTCACACAAATGCAAGTCACCCATGCCGTTTGCACTGATGCACCCCCATACCATGACAGATGTTTTCTTTTGCACCTGTCGCTAATGAAAGTCTGGATTGTCCCTTTCGTCTTTGGGACTGAGAACTTGATGTCCGTTTTTTCCAAAAACAAGCTGAAACATGGACTCATCTGACCATAGCACACATTTCCACTGTCTTTTAGACCATCTGAGATGAGCTTGGGCCCAGAGAACTCAGCAGCATCTCTGCATAGAATCGATGTATAGCTTTCTCCTTGTGTAACAGAGATTCAAGTTGCATTTCTTGATGCAGCATCAGACTGTTAAGTGAATTCTGTTTTCCAAAGTACCCCCGAGTCCTTTTGGCTTTATTTAACACAGTAGCATGACGGTTTCTAATGCAATGCCATCTGAGGGCTCAAAGGTCATGCACATTCAACTGAGGTGTCCTACCTTGCCCTATACAGACTGAGATTTCTCTTGATTTCCTGAATCTTTTTACAATGTAATGTATGGTAGACGGTGAAAGACATAAATTCTTTGCAATCTTGCATTGAGAAATGTGATTTTTGAATTGTTTGACAATTCTCTCATGACATTTGGCACAAAGTGATGAGCCATGACCCATCTTTTCTTGCAAAGACTGAGAAGCTTTTTTTACACCCAAACACTATACCCTCACCTATTACCAATTCACCTGCTAACTGTGGACTGTTTTAAAACCATTTAACTTGGATATTACATATTTTTTTTTAACTTTTATTTTGCTTCTGTCCCAACTTTTTTGGAGTGTTACATCCATCAAAATTAAAATGTGTTGATATTCACAAAATACAATTATGTTGGTCAGTGAAAACATTGGAAATCTTTTCTTTGTACTTTTGTCGGTTAAACGATTTTTACAACGGAAGTGATTTAATCAAAAATTATCACTGTGAAGATGCTTTGAAACAGTCTGTATTGTAAAAAGCAGTATATAAATAAAGAGGACTTGACTTGATTTGAGTGTAGACCTTTACAATATTTTAAAGTTTAAGCTAGGAGCCAATTGTATTTGATTCAGTCATGTAACAGTTTGGTTACTAATGTTTAGTCTACAGATACAATAAATCAGTTCATTGCGTTCCCATTCAGTCGGTCACGTTCGACGTACGTCGGACAGACCGACAAATAGGAATCTCGCTAGAGAGGCCAATCTGCTTCGAGTGTAACTAAACGAGCCAATGCACATTGGCATGCAATCATATGCATCAGCTGCTCACCTTGCAGTGCGGGTATTTAATGAGCAGCAGGTGCGTTGCATCTTCAGCTTTTCGCTTCGGAGCCGAACAGATGCGTCTGTGTTTCTGCAAGCAAGTGTCTTCTAGATGAGTCCAGCTCTTCATACTGCTCTTCTTTTCGGTGCGGGCGGACAGCATAGCAGCGGGTGTCGAGTCCTCTCTTTCTTTTGATTATTTTTCTTTTTGCTTTATTTGAGCAAAGCTGTTCCCAGCTGTAAAAGGCTGTTCTCACAGCTGGTAAGAGCAGCGTCTTCAAAGAGAGGAGAGCACACGACAGGCTACACACAATCCCTGTCTGTGTTGCCGCTGTCGTTCCCCTGCGTGCTTCAGCACTCTTAAAGAGCAAGTCCCTGAAAGCTTACACAAGTAGAGCTTGCGTCTTTTTAAAGATGACATTCTACTTGTGTGTTTCTGGATGCGGTCGTTACCTGGCACTGAGGGATGGTCACGATCTCTGCATCACGTGTCTGGGCTTAAAGCACGCTGAGGCAGCGTTCGTGGATGAGTCATGTACTCATTGTGGGAAGATGACCATCTCGGAGTTGCGATCGAGGCTCCAGTTCCTGCAAAGGGGCGGAGTCTCAGTGCCGCTGCCTTGTTCCAATCCTCCTCAGAGGGTTGCTTCGGGTAGCGGCACTGGTGATCTGAGGATTACAGTGAGTGCGCTTCCTTCGGGGAACCAACCCCCTAGGAACCCTCACTCCTGCACTCCACAGCCAGTAGAGCTGCTGGGGGAGCGCGGTGGGCCATCTCAAAGGTGTGCACCATCCGTATCCTTCGGAGCTCCCCCAATTGGTATCTCGGGGTGGCGCGTGCTGGTTCTCAGCCACCCACCACGGTTCCTTTCTTCCCGGAGGTGCATGAAGAACTCACCGGTACGTGGACGGCACCTTTTACTGCCCGAAACCGCTCCGGTGGGTCCTCCTCCCTCACCACCCTTGATGGCGGTACGGCAAAGGGTTATACGCGCATACCCCCCTGTGGAACGGGCTGCTGCTATGCAACTGTGCCCTAACTCCACCTGGCGGGGGGAGCCGTCTCTCCCTTCCGGGGCCTGTAAGCACTCATCGGATCTTACCGGCAGGGCTTACCAGGCCTGCGGGGAAGCCGCTTCCGCCTTACACGCTATGGCGTTGTTGCAGGTCCGTCAGGCCATCAGGCCAAGGCACTGAAGGACCTGCACGAGGGTGGTCACGATCCACAAGTTCTCCAGGAACTTCATGCTGCGATGGACCTCACGCTTCGTGCGATGAAGGTTACGGCGCGGTCAGTGGGTCGTGCGATGTCCACTTTGGTGGTCCAAAAACCCCATCTCTGGCTGTGTCTGGCCGACATGAGGGATACCGACAAAGTCAGGTTCCTTAATTCCCCCGTGTCCCAGACTGGCCTCTTCGGCGACGCGGTCGAGAACTTCGCCCAGCAGTTCTCGGCTGTACAGAAGCAGACTGAGGCCATCAGTCACATCCTCGGTCACCCATCTGCTGCGTCCACCCATCCGCCGCCAGCAGCACCTCAGCCTGCTTGTCGCCGAGGGCACCCCCCTGCGGCTGCCCCCGCTCCCGTGCCGCAGCAGCAGCCTCCATCCAAGCGGCGCCGTGGAGCCAGTCGTAAGCGGGGTGCCCAGCCCGTCCAGGCACCTGCCAAGAAGGGTGGTAAAGCCAAGAGCAAGAGGCCCTAGGACAGGCGACCCGGAGATGGCTGGCACTGCTCTTCGGGAGATGGTGACTGCACCACTTCTTCCCCCGCAGGAGGGCCGGGTGGTAAATCCTTTGTTTCATTTTGTTTCTGTTCCGCCGCTGGCTGACAGCTCAACAGCCAGCGGTACCCAAATTTTCAAAAAAAGAGCAGTTTCTTCATCTCTGGGTCCGAAGAGGGCTCGGAGAGCAGTGGGAGGGCAAGAACCTCTCCACTCTCATCCTCCTCTTCCTTCGCCAGAGGGCAGCAGCGTGCAGTTTGAGAAGGCGGCCAAAGCCTCTCCTGCCTGACCTTGGAATCAGGTAAGTGTTGCTCAGCACACTCAGACCCCGCTACGGGCCACCTCGCTAAGAGAGCCCCCTGCGTTCCACCTCGCTGCCCTACTGCGGGTATGCCTACGGTTCCTTTTGATCCCGCTTGTACGGTCTCTGCGAGCCTGGTTAGTGCTCCCCAGTCCGTCTCGCTGGCTCATTCGGACCATCAGGCTCGGCAATGCGATTCAGTTCGCCCGGCGTCCCCCCAAGTTCAGGGCGTCCACTTCACTTCAGTGAAAGCTGTCGATGCCCATGTCTTGCGTGCGGAGATCGCGGTCCTACTGGCGATGGACGCGATAGAGCCGGTCCCTCCAGCTGATATGAGGTCAGGGTTCTACAGTCCCTACTTCATTGTACCCAAGAAAAGCAGTGGGTTATGGCCGATCTTGGACCTGCGAGTTTTGAATCGGAGCCTCCACAAGCTACCGTTCAAAATGCTCACACAGAAACGCATTTTCGAGTGCATCCGTCCCCAAGATTGGTTTGCAGCGATCGACCCGAAGGACGCGTACATTCATGTCTCGATTCTCCCTTGACACAGGCCGTTCCTGCGCTTTGCATTCGAGGGTCGAGCATATCAGTACAAGGTCCTACCCTTCGGGCTGGCCCTGTCTCCCCGCGTCTTCACGAAAGTCGTGGAGGGAGCCCTTGTTCCCATGAGAGAACAGGGTGTTCGCATCCTCAACTATCTCAACGACTGGCGATTCTATCTCTCGGGGTCAGTTGTACGAACACAGGTACCTGGTGCTCAGCTACCTCAGCCTGTTGGGCCTTCAGGTCAACTGGGAAAAGAACAAACTCTCCCCTGTGCAGAGGATCTCTTTTCTCGGTATGGAGTTGGATTCGGTCGAACAGACAGCACGCCTCACAGAGAAACGTCTCAGTCGGTGTTGAACTGCTTGAATACGTTCAAAGGCAGGACAGAGGTCCCACTGAAATTCTTTCAGAGGCTCCTTGGGCATATGGCAGCCGCGGCGGCAGTAACCCCGCTCGGTTTGCTTCATATGAGACCGCTTCAGCACTGGCTTCACGGCCGAGTCCCGAGATGGGCACTTGCAACGTGGCACGTTCTGAGTGGCAATCACTCCCGAATGCCGCCAAGCCTTCAGCCCGTGGTCGGACCCCTTGTTTCTTCGGGCAGGAGTGCCCCTAGAGCAGGTGTCCCGGCATGCTGTGGTGTTCACGGATGCCTCTGCCACCGGCTGGAGTGCCACGTACAACGGGCATGCAGTATCAGGGGTGTGGACGGGCCCCCAACTGCATTGGCACATCAAATGCCTTGAGTTCCTAGCAGTACGCCTTGCCCTGGGCCACCTGAAAGGGCCGTTACAGGGCAAGCATGAACTGGTCTGCACGGACAACACTGCGAGCGTTGCGTACATCAACCGCCAAGGTGGTCTGCGCTCCCGTCGCTTGTCGCAACTCGCCCGCCATCTCCTCTTTTGGAGTCAGAAGCATCTGAGGTCGCTTCGCGCCATTCATGTCCCCAGTGTGCTCAACTGCATGGCCGACCAGCTCTCACGAGCTGCGCTGCCGGGAGAGTGGCGACTTCACCCCCAGGTGGTCCAGCTGATTTGGAGAGAGTTCGGAGAGGCTCAGGTAGACCTGTTTGCCTCGCCAGTCGAGTGGTGCTCTTCTCGCTGAGAAGACCCCTGAAGATGTTCGATCAGAGTCGTGCTTTCCTTCTTGCAGCAAGGGTTGGAGCGTAGGCTGTCTCCCTCCACCCTCAAGGTTCATGCTGCCGCAATTTCCGCATACCACGACCACATCGAAGGCAAGTTTGTTGGTAAGCACGACCTGGTCGTCAGGTTCCTTAGGGGGGCGAGACGATTAAATCCTCCTCGACCCACCTCCATACCCTCTTAGGACCTTGCTCTGGTGCTTCGAGCTCCCCAGAATGCTCCCTTTGAGCCCTTGCAGTCAGCAGACTTAAAGATTCTGTCTATGAAGACTTTGCTGCTGGTTGCATTGGCCTCCATCAAGAGGGTAGGGGACCTGCAGGCATTTTCGGTCGACGATTTGTGTCTGGAGTTCGGGCCGGGCGACAGCCACGTTGTACTGAGACCCCGGCCTGGCTATGTGCCCAAGGTTCCTACCACTCCCTTCAGGGACCAGGTAGTGAGCCTGCAAGCGCTGCCCCCGAAGGAGGCAGACCCAGCCCTGGCTTTGCTCTGTCCAGTTCGCGCCTTGCGACTGTACATAGACAGAACTCAAAGCTTCAGGACCTCAGACCAGCTCTTTGTCTGTTACGGAGGCCAGCAAAAGGGAAAGGCTGTCTCCAAGCAGAGGATGGCCCACTGGATAGTGGACGCCATCACCTTGGCTTACCAAGCACAAGGCGTGCCCTGCCCGCTCAGGTTGCGTGCTCACTCTACGAGAGGTGTTGCATCCTCCTGGGCGCTGGCTCGTGGCGCCTCGCTGACAGTTATTTGTAGAGCTGCGGGCTGGGCGACACCTAACACGTTCTCTGGATTCTATAGCCTTTGTGTCGAGCCGGTCTCCTCCCGTGTTCTCACCTCAGGTCAGAGGCACGGAGAGGCCCCGGCTTAGTGTCGGCTTGCTACGCTTACATGCGCTTATTACTTCAATGAGTCCCTACAAGGCAGACCCTGTTGAGTCCTCCGATCTCCCTTCGGCAGCCGACGTGGCGGAGCATCTGGTGCCAGGCCTATACTCCGTTGTATCCTTGAGAACCGAGTTTAGGCTGGGTACCATTTGTGTGACCCTACAGGGATTCCATATGTCTAGTTCCACGGCTGCTCCTAAACGAAGCCCGTGTCTTTCCCTCTGGGAGTACCCACCTCTCATCAGGTTGGAGTCACCCCAGTACTTCCATATGTAGTACAGCCCTATGGGGTTAGTCCATATGTACTCTACATAACTCCTTCGGGGAAGGATATGGCTTCCGCAGCGTTCCTTTCCCAGCGAAAGGGTACGCTTTCCCAGTGTTATCCATTAGTCTCACTGTATGGGTTTTTGGGGAACTGCAGTGTTCGACACTCTCTGTGTTAGCCCTGTCCCACCGTCCTTAGGCAAGGGGGTTCAGGTGGCTTGCAACAGAGCGCTGGAAGAGGGCAGCTCCTGTGGCGCTTTGGTAGGGATTCCTATTCGTCGGTCTGTCCGACGTACGTCGAACGTGACCGACTGAATGGGAACGTCTCAGTTACATAGGTAACCCTTGTTCCCTGAAAGAGGGAACGGAGACGTATGTCCCATCGCCACAGTCGCTGTACCCTGCTGATGCTGCCGCCTAACCTGTTCAGCTCCTCAGCAAAAAGCTGAAGATGCAACGCACCTGCTGCTCATTAAATACCCGCACTGCGAGGCGAGCAGCTGATGCATTTGATTGCTCGTTTAGTTACACTCGAAGCAGATTGGCCTCTTTAGCGAGATTTCTATTTGTCGATCTGTCCGACGTACGTCTCCGTTCCCTCCTTCAGGGAACGAGGGTTACCTATGTAACCGAGACGTTGTTTCATAGTGTTGCCTTCAACATACCCAAAATTGACCATCAGATAAATACAATTTTCTTTTCAAATTTGTTTTTGCTTTTAGTAATGAGGTTCCTTTTTATGCAAAAAAATTTTCAGATTATTTTGTAGTTTTTGCTTAGTAGATTTCTCGTATGTAAACAAAGACACATCTAAATTGAGCCCTCAGTGTCTGACAAAGTTGCTTGTGTTTATTTCACGAAGCACATCTGCGCTTATGATCACCCCTCTGGACGACTGCTTCACGTGCGCGAGTCATGCATATATGCATGTCTGACATGTCTGAATCATTGTTTTGTATCCATGAACATTTCTCCATAACGTTCATGCGGTATTGGGAACATTACTTTAGCAAACAGTGAATAAAGTTGTAGCTAAAGAGTGCTGGTAGGACATTCATAACATTTTGTACATTTTGATTTAATGTTTCATGTCATATTTTGCACCTCTGCCAAGATAAGATTGTTTAATTAAGTGCATGTTTAGTCTTTGGAGCAGAAAAGCGTTCAAGTTCAGTAGTATTTTCTAGTTGTCGGTAGTGAAAGGGTTACATTGGTGAGCATGAAGTGCCCCGTCAGTGAACTGGTCTCATAACCTCTCGCTGCTCTGCACTCTGTCTAACCTCTGCGTAAGTCGAGACCGCTAACCATGCATGAAGCAACATGAATTCCTAATGAAATATTTAAAATGGCTTGGGAAATCTTCTGTCTAAGTGCTTGAAAGTGTTTTTGTTCTGTCTCTCTCCTTCTGACAGTGTGGAACGAGAGATTGTTTTTGCTTTGAATAAAAAGCTGGGTGTGTATAGCTAAAACAATATATTTTTTTTTTTTCAGCTTTTTGACAATATTCTATGTATAACTATATATGTTCTACAATATTTTTGATGATTTAGTGCTGGGATTCTCAAACTTTTTTTTTTTTTGTCATCTGAACTTCTTTGACCCAAAATATTTACTTGAAGTCTACCTGGAATTTCAGGATTTGATTTCAGTAATTAAAGGTAGGGTAGGTAATTTTCAAAGAGGCTAGCAATAGCAAGCTAGCTTTGAAAGCATAAGATCCCACTCTCCCTTCAGAGCATCTCCAAAGCCACACTGCCTTCAAAACACATGGAAGCATACAGCAAGGAGCAAACAAAAGCATTTCAAGAGACGGTGTTAAACTACCTCATGTCTCAAAGCACACAGGGCTCCAGACTGCGACTAAATGGTCGCATTTTGCAACCTTTTTTTCTGCCAGTGTGACAAAATTTTGTTAGAGATTGCACCGGTGCGATCACACCATTGCACAACTAATAAAACTCCTATTTCTGTTTCATATGAGAAACATCAAATGGCAAACGAAATGAAAGTCTACTCATCTGAGCTGTGCAGCGTGGACTGTTTATCAGCACTGAGCAATAATAGACAGCGCAGCGTGAGCTCAGCGCGCGCCAATCTCGATCATGTGACACTGCTTACTACACACCGCTGGGAGATCCAGTGAGTAAGCATTTGAATTTGCCGCAAAATTAATAACATCGCTACAAGATCTAGTGGGAAGCATTCAAATTCAGCGCAGAATTCTCTGATTTAGACCACAGATATCAGATCAAATGACGCTGACATGTGCCACAAACAACTTAAGGCTCCCCAGTCCACAAATCACCATGGATTTAATGTATTAACGCTTACTGAAACTATGGTATTGTGGCAGAAACACTTGAATGTTTTAAATGATTAATTTCAGGGTTCATGAAAACTTTTAAGAGTGACATTCAAGCACTTTCAAGGACTTTTTAAAGTGCTTCACACTTTTTCCAGCACTTAAAAGCTCTAAATATTATCCAATTTTAAGGTTATTTTTAATGTGATGATTTGTAAAACTAAAAGTTTAAAGATGAAGAAAAACTATCACTTCTAGGCAAACAAAACTTAAAAAAAAAAATACATGAAATTACCACTAGATGGCGGCAGAGAAGCATTTATTGACTCCCTAATATATAGAAAAGTAGGAAAAGTCTAGTGAAAAACAAAAACTTATTCAAATTGTGACTGAATTGCACAGAAAGCAAGTAAAGAGCTGTCGCTCAGTTCACTATGCTATATTTTAAGAGTGGTAACACTTTACAGTAAGGTTCATTAGTTAAACATTAGTTAATATATTAACTAACATGAACTAACCATGAGCAATATATTTGTTACTATTTACTAATCTTTGTTAATGTTAGTTAATGAAAATACAGTTGTTTATGTTAGTTCACAGTGCATTAACTAAGGTTAACAAGATTTTAGTAATGTATTAGTAAATGTTGAAATTAACATTAATAAAGATTAATAAATGTTGTATAAGTGCAGTTCATTATTAGTTCATGTTAACTAATGTAGTTAACTAATGTTAATTAATGAACCTTATTGGAAAGTGTTACCAAAAATGTTTTTGCACATTACTGTTAATAAGTTAATGTTGTCCGCATCTCAATTCAAGCTTGCTTTACTGTCAAATTTCCAATGAATAAACATGTAATATTATTAGTAACTGCTCTTATTAATGCAAAACAATAGTAATATGATTAAATTTTCTTAATGATTTATAAAAAAAGAAACCAGTTCCACCAAATCAGGTGCTGGTGCCACCTTCTGTAGAACTTAGTGGCACCAGCGCCACTGCTCTCAAATGTTAGTCTGGAGCCCTTGCACATAACATTACAATAATAATGAACATGAACAACTTAAAGAGCACTGACCTGTACTGCCTAACTGCTGCAGATTAATTTCGCCGTTGATAGTGTTGCCATTGTAATGTATGAATTCAAGTTACGAACCTCTCCAAGTATAGCGACACATACAGGTTTCCATCTCTTCCAAATACGGTAGTTATGGCATGAATGCAGCATAAGCTCGTTGTTTTGGTTCAGGTGGAACTGTAAAAGGTGGCTGCTGTTTCGGTGCTCATGGCTGATGTCTGTCTAACTCTGCATAGCATGAAACGTGCTGAAGATGTGTGATGTATGCGGGGTAAGCAGGGTGCACGGAGGTATGGAAGTACATACGCTGACAGGCAGGTAGGGTATTTATGGTCCTACTCCTTCCAAAGATGATATATACATATAAATACATTTAGACGACTTAACTTAGTGACTGCCGTCAGGATGTGAAGAGACTTTCAGCCAGCATAACAAAAAATGTTTCTGGAACAAATTGCCTACCCTGCCTTTAACAACACCTTTGTTATATTAGTTAATGGCAAAATGACATGCATGTATACAAATAAAATATCTCATATTTTTTAGTGTTGTCTTTTGATTGTTTCTATGTTCTATTTTTTTTTTTTTTTTAATTTGACATTTTTATGATTTAATTAATTATTATTTTTTCAAAACCCCAATTTGGAAACCCTGGTTTACAGTAGAGGAACCCTATTTTCAAGCACAATAAAATGTTTCATGCAAGATTTAAATTACAGTAAGTTTATTTAAAGAAAATAAAGGAAATATTGTAAAACTAGTCTGACATGATCTTAATGGCCAGATAAAAATGATGCATTAAAAGCATCACAGTGTTGTTAAATTTTATATTGCCAGCAAAAGCATCTGTAATGTTTCATGATTATTCAGTATATAGCCCAGCCCTTGTAAGAACACATTTTAAAGGTCTGTTTTGAAACTGTAATTAAAATTAAATCAATTTGTTATGCATTAGGTCAATTAGTAGAATGTAAATAGATAGCATTTTTAAATCTCATCTCTATAAATTCAAATGAGTCTGTCTCCAATATTAGATGATGAATATTTTCAGTGACATTTATTCTTTGACTAGACTGTTATAAAGTCAGCTTACATTAAAATCACAAGTGAATGAGATGTTCGATGCAGTTAGATGAATGTCAGTGATGGCGGTAAAGGTGTGTTAAGGGTGGTTAGACAGGAATTCAGTGAGACACCTCCGTCCTATCGTCTCTCGTTACCACCCGTATGGTTAAATGCCTGTGGCAGGGCAGCTGGAAGGCTGGCATAATTACAATAGATCTTCCTGCGGATGAGGTTTGAATAGACGTGTGTGTGTGTGTGGTCATATAAATATCTCAAACATCACTGCATCCTTCTGCAACCTGACAGTACTTTGATTTCAAGATATTTTAAAATCATTTTCAGTCTTAAACTAGTGTATAGAGTGCATAACTTATCTAGATTGTAATAATTAATAATTTACCCACCCCCAAGACCCTTATTCCTTGGCTGGGATTGTGTAGAGCCCTTTGAAGCTGCATTGAAACTGCAATTTGGACCTTCAACCCGTTGTACCCTGTTGAAGTCCACTATATGGAGAAAAATCCTGGAATGTTTTCCTCAAAAACCTTAATTTCTTTTCGACTGAAGAAAGAAAGACATAAACATCTTTGATGACATGGGGGTGAGTAAATTATCACAAAATTTTAATTCTGAAGTGAACTAATCCTTTAAAACCACACCAGGCTAATGTGAGGCTCTATGTAATTAAGCATAATTTAAAAGAAATGTGCGAGCTGATCAAGTTAATAAAGAGTGATGTCCCAATTTTGAGTTAAACGTTATTTTGAAGGACATCCCGAGGTTTCTGGTCTGACACTTTTTTTTGAACTTTTTTTGAGCAATTGAATGAAAAGTGATGCCGCACTGTGTGTGTATGTGCTCATAAATTTATTTAACCCTTGCACAATTCTGTAAGATTCTCAAGCATCTGTGGCTGTTTGCAGTTGTATATGAGTTTCTCAGTTGTCAAAGTGATGAAATTGGATCTCAACATCATAAAGCCACTGTGGTTGAGAAAAACTTAAATGTGCTGAGGATGCTGGGAAACCAAATAGCTTACAGGGCGTGTATATTTTTATTTTACTGCTACGGATAAACCAGGACTCCTGCACAACTATCACAAAACAGTCTTTGATGCTCGATGACAAAACACACTAAGAACCAAGAGTATGTGAACTTCTTTTGATAATACATGTTATTTTAATAATTATTTTGTCATCTGGAATACATGTAAATATCTGCTATGCAGCTTCTTCAAGGCAATAATAAAATTATAATTATGATTAACAGCTTAAACCATCTTAAGCTGGTTTGCTAGCTGGTTTTAGAAGCATTTTGAGCTGGTCAGACTGGGAGACCAGCTTAAACCAGCTAAGACGAGCAAACCAGTTTCCACAAAAATATGAAACAGGCAAACAGCACAACTGTTTTCAACATTGCTAATAATAAGAAATATTTCTTGAGCAGCAAATCATCATATTAGAATGATTTCTGAAGGACAATGTAACTAAAGACTCGAGTAATGATGCTGAAAATTCAGCTTTGCATCACAGGAATAAATTACATTTTAAAATATATTGAAATCAAAAAGTTATTTTAAATTTTAATATTTCTGTTAACAATATTACTGTTTTTCCTTCATGTTTTATCAAATAAATGCAGCCTTGGTGTAGTGAACAGAAGAGATTGTTTTTTTTTTTCCAAAAAATGAACATGATTCCAGTAGTGTATATCTCTGTTAGCTTGAAGATTAATCACAACATCGTAAACTTTCATTGAGTTTATTTATTTGCACTGAATCAAAGCTTTTGGTTTGTGATTCATGTCACAGCTGATTGCTCTTTATATATATATTTTTTAGTGTGTAGGCTATATATAGAGAAAATGCATGGTAAAAAAAATGAAGATAGCAGGCATTCACTGTTGCTCTAATATTGCTTGAACAGCAGATCTCGAAGCATGAGTTACTGTATGTGTCCATGTGTTTCAGTGGTCAGTAGGCTGATCAGAACGCCACACTCTACAACTGCAGTGCTGCGCAATCTCACTGCTGACTACAATGTTGATTAAAGCTGACATTGTAATAATACTGCTTTACCAGGCAGCCAGCGGTGCAGGTGCTGCTAACGGTAGACTGCCGGTCAGGAAGCCAAATGATGTTTTTTTTTTTTTTTTTTTTTTTTATATATTTTTTCAAAATATATTAGGCCTGGGTGGGATGACTGTATGCAATTAGTAGGGTTTCTGCTATTATTTTTATACAGCAGATGATGAATTTGTATGGCCATCAGTGACCTGAAGTCAGTCTTTTCACTGAGAGTTGGTGATGCGACAGAGTTGAGAATTGTTTAACAATGCAGTGAGGACTAATAGGAGTGAAGTCAGTGGAGGTCATGTGACCCATCTCTGGTGAAACACTGTTGTTGAGTGTTGGCAAGATGAAGATTAATGTGACTATTATTGATCTTGGTGTTTTATATTATTAGTTTCTGCACATGTACAGCAATATACTTTATTAAATGATGCATAAAAACAGTCTCAAAAATTGTTGCATTCTGAGTTTGCTTCAAGCACTGTTAATTGTTCATCTTATTCATAATATAAAGTACCCAATTTTCTGGAATGTAAGTTGCATTTTTTTAATCATCTGAAACACTGCAACTGTAATTCTAATGCGACTTATATAATGCAATTAATGTCAAACACGCAAAACATGCACAAAGCACACACATTTGGAATGGTGCTGAATGAGAGACACACGTTAGCCCAAGTTTATGCACTTCCCACACGCCTGTAGTTTCAGTTTTGCTTTAAATTAATTAGTTTAGGCTTGGCATTTATAATAAATTTTGCTTTTAACACTGTAAAAAAATGATTTGATGGTTTAACTTTAAGTAGCCAGGCTGCCTTAAATTTTGAGTTAATTTAAACTAAAAATTTGAGTTAAGAAACATGTTGTTCTTTCTCTTTCTTGGTATTAACATAAATTTCAATTAACTCAAAATTTTAAGGGAACAACTGGGTTACTTTTTAAAGTTAAACCAACAAATCATTTTTTTTTTCTTTTTTTTTTATATAGTGAATGAATGCCACTATAAATTATGTTTATTTTATGCTTTTTAAAATTCATTTTCTGAGTAACATTACATTTTAAAGGGTTTGTTGTGGAATAGTGCATATAGTGTTTATAATGTTTGTAAACATTTCGTTTTATTTACAGTATTTAACATAATTTCGGAATGTATAATAGATGACCAACTGTTTTTGTTTTTTTTTTCTTAGTTTTTTTTCTTAGTGCAATTTTTTCTGGAAAATACAGTATTATGTGCTGCTGCAATTTATACCAACATTTTCTCCAGCAGAGCTTTCATTTTTAGTGGTTAGCTTGACATTAGATTTTGGTTGTACATGTACCCCTAAGGTAAATGTTTTACCTCTCAGTTGTCAAGTGTTGTTGCAGGTTTTAAAAAACATCATGCATATGTTGCATTAATATTTTAATTTGTGCTCCTTATGGTTCATAATGACTCCTCCTTATAGATGCTGTACTGTGAATTAGTTTATGCTGAGTTATTTGTCAAATTAGTGGTTCAGACTTGTTTGATAAGGGCTCTTGTGGGGAGTCCAGTCCAGTAGGAGATTGTGGAGTGTGACGGTTATTCTTGTTTGCGCAAAGCCGTTTCCCATGACTCCATCAGATGGAATGAGAGACTAACTTAACAGTGAGTTTGACTAATTATAAGGTCCTTTTTTTTGCTCTGTTTGCATGTGCGGCTCCATGACATTTTTTGAGAGAGAAAAGTATTCTGTGAAAAATATGTTGTATTATGCAAATGCATTTTGTTTTCTATATCCAACAAACAAAAGTGATTCATGTATCAAACAATGAATGTAAAATGAGCTTGAATGGATGCACACAAATAAACATATTTGCATTCCTTCAAGTATATGATTTGTAAATTTGCGTTTCTGATTTTCCACGTAGCCTTATGCCAAAGAGCCTTCCACCAAATTGTTTTTTTTTGCAGATGAGAACCTGGCTCTGAAATATTTAGTAGAGTGCATTCATATGAAGCTAATCCATAATGCAGGTTTCTCCCATCCATATCTTATGCTCTCAAAGTATTTGTTATTACCAGCACTGAAATGTATTATTCAGCATTCAAATCACAAATTATTAGCCACATGTACATCTTTTTAGAATGGTAAACATCCAATTTACTTGCAGCTGGTTTCCTTGCTTCAAGGAAATGGTGCAAGGAATTACAGTAGCGAATCTTCACATCTTAGAAAACGCACTAATTTCACCCTTGGCTTTACACACACTATCCCAGTGCGGTAGATTG
This sequence comes from Ctenopharyngodon idella, assembly GCF_019924925.1. Lineage (NCBI taxonomy): Eukaryota > Metazoa > Chordata > Actinopteri > Cypriniformes > Xenocyprididae > Ctenopharyngodon > Ctenopharyngodon idella. The sequence continues at coordinate 476,098 of NC_067236.1, forward strand.
GTGGCTCTGTTGATTAAAAAAGGAATTAAATTTGATAAAATGTCTAGAGGATGTACAGAATGGAGATGAATATAAATGTAAATCAAGGTTTAGAGGTGTTTATGCAAATTTGAGTTACCACACGTTTAGAAGTGTGAAAACCAGAGCTTAAAGGAACAGTTTACCTAAAAATACACATTCTGTGTCACTGACTCACCAGAATGTCATTCCAAACCTGTATGCTGTGGTTTTATCATTTTTTAAAAGAATCTTTACGTAACTCAAGCAGTTCATAGTGACTATTTCTATTAAGCTCCTATAGGGTTTCTGCAGGTTGTATGTAAGGTAAATTTAAGAATTATCAAAGAATTTTTAAGAAAATGTAAGGAATGAATTGAAGGGAACACGATGTCAATACATTCTCTAAATGCAAATGTATAAGAAGTTGTATTAGCAACACTTCACTTTCAACAGATATCCATTACTTTTTAATTCATTTACTTTTTAATTCATGAACCTCACTGCCAATGGGTTCCGAAAATCAACTTATTTCAAAGAGAAGTTTTCGTAACTTATTGACAGATATTTGTTCTGAACAAAAATACTGAGGAAGATATTCATTTTTTTGCAGTGTGCAACATTTAATGCCTTGACTTTACGAATGTAAGATTTCTGCTCTGATTTAAGACCTTAATTTGTGTAAGGGCGAATTAAGTCATTTTTAAGACCTTTGTAAGACTCAAAGAAACCCTGTTCTAAAAGGAGGAGAAAAGCCTGTAAAATAAAATTTAGAGCTATAAGATTCTGGATAAATTGAGAATCATGATTATCCCATGATTCTGAACAAGTGTTAATTGCTGCAGTCTATTTAAAACTTTTTAATTATTTTGAATAAGTTATTAAAAAAACAAAACAAAAACTGTTTAAATTAATTATTCAATGACTCACTCATAAAGACTTTACTTGTTTCATTACTAGATGAATCAGTGTTTTTGTACAAATCTCTTGAATGAATGATTCAAAGACAAATACATTTAAGTCACTTGTTGCCCCCTATTGGCATAACAATTTAACAAATTTGCTCTATTTTGATTGCTAACATAGTTGAGTGTTTGTAACAGAAATAACCATTTCTGGTGATGTTGTGAAGCTGTTTCGTATCTATACATGATAACTGCTTTCTCTAGGTCATTGGTAGTACTGCAAACATAGATTTGAATGTTCAGGTGTGGTTTTGTCAAAGGTTTATTAGACACAGGGGAATCATTGTCATTTAAGAATAAGATTGTGTAGCGTTTGAATCAACATCGCAATCTTTTAACGATTAATTGTGCAGCTCGAACAAAATGAGTCCAAATAATTTGTGCACTATATTCCATGTTTTCTGAAGCCATACAATAGATTTGTGTGAGGAAATGTAAGTTAATTATTTTTTTTCCTCCAGTAAGCTGATAACCCCTTGTGAGAGAATCATTGAGTCAGTAGGTTAAACTTGGGAAACAGTTTGATTTGTCAAATGAAGTCACCTTTATTTCTATAGTGCTTCCTATAGTAAAGATGGTTTCAAAGCAGCTTCAAAGTATAAAACAGGAAAATAACAGAATCAATGATGCATACTTCATCAAATAGGAGACAAACTTGTGAACGAATCATTCGGGTCAGTTTGGTGAACTGGATCAACTAATTCATTGAACAGATCTAATCAGTTCATGAATTGGACATATATTTTTCATTAAAACTCAAATTAAAGCAAATGCACATGTCAAGATCTTTAGTAAAAGTAAATTTGGCCGTTTCTCACACAAAGTTATCATATAACTTAATATTTATGTCAAATGTATTTGTTACATTTGTGTCTGTTTTAATGCTTTCAAGCTTCTCAGTGCCCATTCAAAGTAACTGCATAGAAAAGAGTTTTCAGTTAATTTCAATGCAAGAAAGCCATGCAGGTTTTTAAGTAAATCGAGATGAGTAAATAATGTCATAATGCACTGTCTCTTTAACTTTAAACCACTGAAACGGAAGGTATGTCATTAGGTCCTTCTTCAGTGCGACCATGAAAATAAAAGCAAAACAAAGCTCAACAGATGGACGTAATTGATGTGGCAGGCAGAAGTCTCACTCCGAGATGCTCAGAGGGAATGTTTGGGACGATGTGAGATCCGAGGTCAACCTAAGTGCAACATGAATGTCTCTGGTGTCTTCTGGTATGCTGCTGCTGGTAGTTCCTGTTTGCGGTCATGTGGCAGTCACGCATTACTAGTGAAGCATAGCTAAAGACAGGAGAGCAATGCCGCCCACCGCAGATAAAGCAGTACGGCGCTGTCGCGGACGCTCCTCTGATGGAGCTCTTTACAGCGTGAAGCAGCAGGAGTTGTGTTTTAGCAAAGAGGCTTAACCCTTATGAATACATTTTCTGCTTGTTTCCCCATTACTAGGGGCATCATAAGCCCGTCACACACCCCTGATCGCATTTCAGCACAGCTAAATTTCAAACCATGTGTTCTGCCTGGCTTTGCTTTGCGTGGGTTTTGTGCTTCTTGTTACTTGTTGTTTTTTTTCAGTGATTTTCTATATTTTTAAGCCTTTGGGCATCATAGTTGACAGAAGAGAGGAAAATAAATTACTTGTTTTAATTTGATTTGTTTTTGCATTGTAAGATTTCCTGGATCATTCGGGTCCTGCATCATGAATTAAACTTTGTAATGTTTACAAATATGCTTGTGTTGGAAATATTAAGGAAGTATTTGTATAAAATGGTGAAGCAGGGTTATTATTGTTAACTAAAACTTAGCCATAAAAACATTTGTTACATGATATAAAATATCATTAAGACAACATTTCTCATTTTTGTTTAGTGTTACTTGAAGTACAAAAGTAACTAAGACTAAAACTGAAATAAAAATGTATATATAAACCTAATACAAATGATGGAAAATATATAAAAACTAATTCCGAATATTAATAAAAAACAAATAATAGTATATCAATAATGAAAAAAAAAAGCATTGGGGTGAGACTGTCAGAAATATGATTAAAAATTAAACAGGCTGGTTTTGATACTGTACACTCTATATATGCTAATGAGCTCTGTTATAATTTGCTTAGCTCTGTGTGCTGGTATAGTTCATTGTCAGGGCAAGTTGCTGATTTACTGTATATGTGTTGTAAATGTGGGTAGTCATATGTTAATGAGGTTATGATGTCTCATGATGATTTCTTAATGAGCCATTTTTTTTTTTTTTTGCAGTTTAGCCCACCCATTAATTATCTATGTCCTTTATTGATCCCTGTCAAATAAAATGTAGTCTAATTGTCTTCCCTGAATATTATTTTGATTATTATTCTGTATTCATCATATTTAAGCCTATTATTATATTTACACTACCATTTAAATGTTTGGTGTCAGTAGATTTTTTATTTTGGAAGAAACTCAGCAAGGATCCATTAAATTGATTCAACAATAAGTGTAATAAATTGATTTACAAAGTTTTTAAGCAGAGTATTGTTGGTGATTTACAGTGCTGTAGCCATTAGTGATGTTGAGGTGTTTTTAAAATTCTATCTGACATACCCTTATCATTATCATTAGTTTCTCAGGGAAACTAAAAAAAAAAAAAAAAAAAAAATGTATGTGTGTTAAATAAATGCTTTAGAAATTTGCTATTGAAACTTTCATTACATAGATTATCACAAACTGCAGCCAATCAACAAACAAGAATATTTTTTTTCCAACAAAAAACAAGAACAAGAAAAAAGCTACAGAAAGCTGACAGAAACACTGAAGTTAATGGTTATTGCTATGGAAATGATACACCATCGAATGTAGTTGCATTGGTGTAAACTGGCAGGCACAATTTTGGAATGTTGCAGACCATTTTCTTTTGCAAGTTACAAGTTTCATCTCGTAAACAATGTTGGGGAAAGTTACTTTTAAAAGTAATGCATTACAATATTACGTTAATCCCTAAAAAAGTAACTAATTGCATTACTTAGTTACTTTTTATGAGAAGTAATGTAACATTACTTTTGCGTTTTTTTTCTCACCTAGGCTTGTTTGTTTTTTAATAACAACAAAAAAAGTTCTACTTTTGGCAAATGTTAAGGCCCTTTCACACGAAAAGTGAAATGAACAAGGAAGGAAATGCATATTTATACCTGTACAGTAGAGGGTGCAACTCAAACAAACCTTTCAGCTGTGCTGCCATTCTGGATTAAAGAAGAATAGGATACAGGAGGAGTAAGTTCAAACTCTTATTTCTAAATCTAATCTAAAGTGATTTTTGCTTATCTACCTTATTCCTACGCCCCATGACGCTTTGCGCGAATTATGGGTGTAACTTCCGTTAAGCTATAAACAGTCAGTGAAAGGGTCGCTCTATGAACGCAATAATATATTTTCTTTTTAAACTGGGTACAATGAGATGACATTATTCTACTCACCCTTCAACCAACGAACATTAAAAGGACATTTAGAAGTGTAAAAGCATCAGCAAGGTAGTTTCAACAGGCCATGAAAAAGCGTGATTCTTTCCACAGCAATAAAGGCCAGGTTAAATATAACTATAGTGATATATATATCTGTATTATGTAATATACGTTACCTTAATAAAAAATGTTCATGAACTTCAGCATTGCGTGATACTATTTCAAAGTGATTTCCATCATTTTTACAGATAATAAATTGTATTTACTTGTGAAAACAAACCTGGAAAGAGACGTGAGGCTTTGAAGAGAAAAACGAGAGATTTTTCGTGCATTCCAGTGAATTATTAATGGGATATATCGTAAATTATATCGGGAGAACAGACCACAAATGTGCAGTATATGTTGTCCTTTTTCATACTATTACAGCGGTATGCAAAGGGACAAAAGAAAATAATCACGAGAATAGAAAGCAGCGACTGAAAAGAGCTCTTGCAATAGATATTCTTGTTATAACGTTACGTTAAAATACCAAGCGTTACGTTATTCTCATGATGTCTAAAAATAAAACATGAAAGAAAAATTGACAGCTCATTGAGTCAAACTGACGGATAAGCTTTATTTGTAGGGCAACCTTATGATTTGAAACTATTTGTTTCAGTCTTTTTAAATGGAAGTTCCCCAAACCGGAAGTGGAACCCATAATTCGAAATGCAGTAGGCTAGTCAGGAATAAAGTGGATAAGTATGGTAGTATTAGATCATTGAAGGTCAGCAGCAAATACATTGGGTAATAAAGTGAGATTAAATACATAAAGCATATTAGTGTAATTTAATTTAGTTAATTATTACAGGTTTGTGTAAAATTCTGAGATTGCATGTTTTTATTCATTTTGAGGAATACTGAATGTTTTCTTGCAAGTGAAATGAGTAAATGCACGTTCACATTTATTTTAGAGCTACAATAACCATCATGTTTACACAGCGCACACAACACCTCTGCACTCAACATGGGGACAGGAGAGCTGTCAGTCAATAAACGTGAAAAAGTAACTTTCGTTACTAGTAAGTAATAGTTTTGTTGTAAATTAAAAAAATAATAATGTGTTACTGATTATGTAACTCAAGTTACTTGTAATGCATTACCCCCAACACTGCTCGTAAATATTTGGCATATACGCATTTTAAGGTCGGGACACACCAAGCTGCCGGTCAGCCATCGGGGCAAAGTCAGGCCATTTTTGAGTGTTGGTCAGCTTAGTTTTTTTTGGTTTGTTCCGCACCGTTGGCTCTAGCCGGACGCTGTCTGGGTTTTTTGGACATTGGTTGACAAATCGATTTGGGGAGCACTTTCTTGTGAATGTTAGCGTTTCTTGTGCTGTACTTGCTTGACAGTTTAGAGTTTGTCACTGATTTTTATCTGAGCCCTGAAATCCCATCTCATTTCTTAAGTCTAATATTATAATCATTGCGTAAAATTTCATGAGGTTTTTAACAGATAATTAAACTGTCACTCACCTTTATCTGTGATCTTTTATGCACGTTTTCCTCTCATAAAATGAGATTCATGGGGAGACATGCTCAAGCTGTATGATAAGATTGAAAGCGGTGTTTGCCCTTGTAAATCACACTGCTGTAATGCTGGAATTGATTGGACATTTTCTCCCAGTATTTGCTAGTCTTCTGGGTGCTTTATCGTGGTCTCAAATGAAAAAGAGTCCAACCTGAAGTGACTGTAATTCTGCTAAACGGGGTGTTTTTACTACCACACAACACAACTGTAACTTTTTGCTGTTGCGAATGAGTGACTCTCATCAAGTCATTGTTCAGTTCAGAGATAGAAAGCTGAGGGTCCAAGTGCATCTGAAAGTCCTTGATTTGCAGGTGTTGGTGTGCCGTAGCGCATGTTGGCATATTGCTCTCGCTGCATTGTTCACACATGACAGGATCTCGTCTCAAGTGGCGGAATGAATAAATTGATCTGTGAGGCGCGTACGGGAGAGATTGAATCTAGATCATAAATGGTATAGTTTAGCAGAGCGTGGTTTTATAAGGACAAGAATCAGAAATAAAAGGTGAAATGCAGATTACTGACTGTAATACTTTCAACTATGAACATTTATGGCTCTAAAGTCTGATTGAATGAGACACATTAGAAGTCTTTTTAAAATGTTTAATATATGCAGGATTATTATTTTAATCTGTTTTTCATTATATGATCGTCCTCTTTTATTTATCATTGTATAATACTTAGCATAAGCATGAAAACTTTTCATTTTGTGATTTGTGAATGCCAGAATATTATAAAATGCTTGCAATTTTCTCTCTCTCTTTTCTTGATGGATTTGAAATTAGTTTATAGCTCATTAGGCATCCTTAGAAGAGGTTGGACTGAAGTAGAGAACAAAAGGATGGTGTATTTAATGATATGCTTTGTGTTTTTCAAACATAGTGTGAAGACACAGAACATGCCACAGCTGCTGTATATATTTAAACCCATCCTCTTCATTATATCAAAGCTATTTGTGCATCAGTGTTTTTTTTAGCCCACAATGATACTGTAATTTACATATCTCACATTATTAGAGCTTGTGTACAGGATACAAATGAAACGACTCCTACAGTTTTTCTTTTCCTGCAAGTTTTTAACCATATGTCAGAGATGTGATCAACCATACCAGTTTTATTCAAGCCGTTTGAACTGTTGGATCCATCCTGCAGCTTGAGTTTAAAGCGCCTGTGGAAAAATGCATGCCTTGTGGAATTTTCAAAGATTTGATTCCATGTCACATATAGTTTTTCCTTGTTTTCCATTATCGTTGGCCTTTATTGAATAAAATGATCATGACATTGTATCTCTAATTCATGAGTATTAGATTGAACATTTGTAGCCTGCCTAATGTTTGGACCAATTGTATAGAATTTAAATGTTAGATGTTTGTTTATTTTAATATAATAATAATAATAAAAATAATTAATCATTATTTATTAGACTAGAATATTGAGAGCATTAAGATTTTGAATATATGTGTGTGTATAATACACTGTATATATATATATATATATATAAATATAAAAGGGGTGTAATGGTACACAGAAGTCACAGTATGTATAAAAGGGGTGTAATGGTACGCAGAAGTCAGTTCGTTACGTACCTCAGTTTTTTTAGGTCACGGTTCAGTGCAATTTTGGTACTGTAGGAAAAATGGTCACTCTTTAATTTAGGATCCAATTCTCATTATTAACTAACTATTAGCTATGACTTTTGCCTCAATAAACCCTTAATTACTGCTTATTTATAGTTAGTAAGGTAGTTGTTAAGTTTGGGTATTGGGTAGAATTATGGGATGTAGAATATGGTCATGCAGAATAAGGCATATTATAACTGCTTTATAATAAATAGCTAATATCTTAATAATATGCATGCTAATAAGCAACTAGTTCATAGTGAGAATTGGACCCTAAACAAAGCGTTACCAGACAAAGGAACAAATCCACAATGCTAGGTTTCTTTTATTTTATTTTGAACAGACAGTATTGCAAATCAGTTTGTTCCACCTAGCGGCATTTAGTCTCCTAGTTGTTACAGTACAGCCTCCTATTGTCACGTTCAGTTTAGTTGCAGTTTCATGGACTTTCAGATTGTTTACCTTCATCACGTATGTCTCTTTGTCTTTATTCCCACTACTGATCAGTCACCATGGACACTAATCATCACAGCTGTTTGTCTTTAATCATCATCATCTCTGTATTTAAGTTCCTTCCTGTTTCCTGTTCATTGTCGGTTATTGTTTGTGTCTAACGTGTTCGTTATCCTTTAGAGTTTGTTATTAAAGTCTAAAGTGCTATCATCATCCCCAGCGTTGTGCGCTTTCTACAGCTACCAACGTGTGACACCTATAGTGTATTAAGCACTAAACAGTAAACAGAATGCACTCTTGCATAGGTCATATTTTTTTGCAGGGCCAATAAAAAACAAAAGGTATTTGGTCACAATCAGCTACAAAACTGAAAAGCATCTTGTGTTATAAAAGTACAAAATAAATAGACTAATGAAAAATAAAACTTGTGCTTTCGGACTGTTACAACTTGCTCCACTTAAACTAAATTTAAACATTCAAAGCTTAAGCTTTAAGATGTCGCAAAATATGTACACTCGTGTGATACACACGCGGAACCAGTTTTGTAATTGTCTCCGGCCGGTGCAAAATGCCGTAACACCGTTTTGGACAGCGGTGGGCTGGGACCTGGATGAGTAAAATTGGGTGCTTCTCATACGGAAGGGCCAACTTAGCGACTTTTTTTCCAAGAAAGCGCATTGTGACAAATCTAGCGACTTGTTGAAACCTTATCTAGCTTCCGAGACTCCCCGGTACTGCCGCACAAACGCGAGATCTTGCTTTCCTGCCGCCGGCACACCTCTCTGCGTCTGTTCTGTTCAGTGAGCGGCTTAGATACGCAGCACATTCAATTGAGGCTGTGCGCTCTGTCAGAGAACAAATACAATAGATACTATTGAGTGATCATTTTCGGTGTGTTACAAACGGGATTTATCACCCTCCGAAGGACACTTCGGAGTGAAAACAATCATGCCCGCCATATTGAAGGGTCGTTCCAAACCGAAGTGCTCAAAACTGGCCACTTCAAAGGGCCCTTCAGAATGAAGGATTTCGAAGGGTACAACTGATGGACACTTCGGGCCCCCATGATCCTTTGCACAGGGAAGTTGTTTGTCGTCACAGAATGGGTACAGGAGGCTCGGAGTTCGGTTTTACCTATAAATGTATGTAAAGTATTTTTTTCTATACTACTGTAATATTTATACGAGTTAGATTTAGTACATTATTATGGTCAAAACGACATTGTACTTCAGCAAAAATACTTTACAGCTCCCTTTATCAGTCCATTCAAATGTTTCAAATATATAGACACAATATACAATATGGTGCGATAAACCAAAAATAAATAAATATACAAACTAACGTTAAACAAAAGGCGCAGCTTGCACAATCTATCCTCCTTGATTGTCTCGTTAAGATGACGCAGAAGTGCGTTCCCAAAAAAAAAAGAGTTTTTTTGACCCCTACACCCTTCAACCCCTTCGAAGCTCTCACTCCGGAGGGTAAACCCTTTGAAGGAAGGCATAGGGATGAGCCCTTCTGAATGAAACGCAGGGTCAATCGAAAAATGGGCTACTTTCCCATAGACTGGAGTGAGATCATAGATGTCACGTCTCTGTCGCGATCTTTCCTGGCGTTCATGCGCCTCAGTTCAAGCAGAGCGCACGAACCGATCATCTCTTCCACTTTACTTGTTACAACAACCTCTGAAGGTATGTTGAAAGTTACAGTACAACTTAACGAAATCCGTATCATGTTTCATGTAATCGCTCAATGAGTGTTTTAACCGCGGAATTTTTTTTTTTTTTCTTGAAGCAAATGATGTTTTTTTTTCATTTATTTTCTTGTCAGAGTGCACCAAAATGCTTCGTTTACATGTTAAAATCACAAAAAAATTCTCATGGGGGAGGATGCCCCCACACCCCCATACAACTATTTAGTTCGTCACCTTTTTCACCTCTTGTGAGTTTGCAGGTATGATATAATAACATTAGCCAAAATCACAGCAAATGTCTTATCTTATGTGTATGGTGATTTTGTCAGACAATGTCTCGATTATAAATCAGGATTATAGTGCTGCTTTAACATGTCAGGGCTCGACAATAACACTTGTCCATTAGACCGGGATAAGTGGATTTTTTTGAAGGGGCAAGAGAATTTTACTTGCCCGGCCGGACAAGGAGCCTGATTGAATGTCAATACCAAAAAAAAAAAACAAACAAAAAAAAAACTTAGGAATCACCAAAACATGAGAATGACTGATTTTATTACATTTAGTGTAAGTGGTGATCGATAGTGGATAATAATAGGCTGTATAAGTCACTTACGTTTTAGAAGGAACATTGACTGTTTTTGTTCAATTTTAGCAAAGATCAAAGATGAAGTGGCCATTACAAAGATCACAGTAGAACCATAGCGCAGAGGTCTTCAACCCTGTTCCTGGGTACGAACTGTCCTGCAAAGTTTATTTCCAACCTGCTTCAGCTCACCTGCTTGGTATTTTCAAACATGTTGAAGAGCTTGATTAGCTGCTTCAGGTGTGTTTGATTAGGGTTGGAGCTAAACTCTGCAGTGGGTCCCCAGTAACAGGGTTGAAGACCTTTATGCTAAAATTATGTGAGCACAAAGAGTAGCACCAGAGAAGCATCTGTGATGTTTTCTTTTTTTTCATAGGTGCTTCGGTGTGCATTATTTTATGAATTATATGGACTCCTTATATCATTTGGTTATTTGGTTTCCTTTTGGAGTCTCCAAGTGTCCTTTTTGGGAAAGACACCTAAATTTACCTTGAAAAAAAATATATATCAGAAAATACAGTTTTGTGAGAATCACCTTTCATTCTGATGGTTTACTCTTGCTGGATATAGCAAATAATGACAAAATGAACATGTTAAACAAGATAAATGGTGTATGCAAAAAGGTGCAATTAATTACAATTAAAAATTTTAATTTATTGACAGCCACACACACTCATGTTAGGTTTCGGTATCTTTGTGGGGACTCTTCACTGACATAATGATTTTTATACTGTACAAACTGTATATTCTATCCCCTAACCCTACCCTAAACCTACCCATCACAGAAAACTTTTTGCATTTTTAGATTTTCAAAGAAGTATCATTTAGTATGTTTATTAATCCATTTCCCTCGTGGGGACTGCTGGCTGGTCCCCACAGTGTAGGTGATCTCAAGTTTTACTGTCCTTGTGGGGACATTTGGTCCTCACAATGCAGGTTAAACAAGCACACACACACACACACACACACACACACACACACAATGAAAATGAAACAAAGTTAAATTATATCTCAACTTTTGTACCTTTTATTTAAAAATTACAATCTTTACAATATCACTGAAAACCAAACAAATATCAGTATGATGGAGAAAGTTCTTCTTAACTGCTCATTTATTTATAAATCAAATAAAATGGTAATTTGCAGTCTTTGCATGGTGAAAATGGTCATTGAAGCAAAAAGTATTAAACATCATTTACTAGTAAAACACATGCACTGATATTATTGTTCTTTGATGCTTATGAACTGTGTAAAGTATAATGTATCCAGTGTTTAAATACTTTCAGATTTCAGCAGATTCAAAATATAAGATTAATTGCATTAACTATTAAAAACAAAACAAACAAAAAAAAACCTTTTAATTCTCATTGAGTATTTTAATTAGGACTGTCAGTTAAATCATTTTAACTTGATTAATTATAGGATGTGCTGATTAATTAATCTCAATAATCATAGTTAATTGCATACTTAATTACATAATATTTGTATAGAAAAACACCCAAAAAGTGTCTTTAAATGGCAATATATTTGCTTTATTTCCGTATAATTGATCATAAGCCAGTCATTGATCTAAACTCCATAGCAATCCATTGTACAACCTTGGAAACCTTGACTCATTGGAAATACTACATTTCTGCAAAAAACTGAAATACGTTACTCTAGGTACAATTTGCTGCACTTTTTAGGTGACACATCCACAAGAGGCGCTATAAGCAATATATAAGCAATATATATATATAATATATATATATATATATATATATAATGTGTGTGTATATATATATATATATAATGTGTGTATATATATATATACATACACATATACATATATATATATGTATATGTGTATGTATATATGTATTTTGCATTTAGCATTGTTTTGCAAACTTTGACTTTGAAGCAGTGTTATCAGCAGTGAAGCAGTGTTGTTTATTGTCATTATTTAGGTACTATTAGAGTTTTTATTAATATTTTGAATTGTTTTTTTTTTCTGTTTTATTACAGTTGTTGTATGTATTGCAGCACTTTGAAAAAAAAAAAATTGTCTGGTGAATGGCGCTAAAAGGTTAATGCTCTATCATGGTTGAAAATTATGTACCACCTACATTAAACCTGACTCTAACCGATAGTGTTAACAAAAGCAAACTTGAGATAAAAATAAATTTGCTGAAGCAACAAAGTCATTTTAGCTCTGTTCTACAAGACTTTGAGCTCTTTTATTGTGACTTGTGTTTAACGGGACTCAATGTTGCATTGTGAGATCCAGAGCAAGTTTACCTCATCAGAAAAATTTAACATATGGAGCTGGTTATGTTACGCAAACATCAAAATGTATTAGTTTACAAATCATGTACTATGATAAAGGTGTTTTGCGGTCATAACATAGTACTGAATCTATGTATGTATCTTGTATGTATAGATATGTTTTTGCAAAAATGTTTCCAATGAGCCTAGGTTTCCATTTTGCCGATCCTTTCCTATATAGATCTTTATTGTTGGTGTTTATTTGTAAAAGTTGAGATTTTAAAATAAGATGTTTCTTCTACTCCATCAGGTTTTCTCTAGCTCCCTGTGAGCAGAAGTGTCTTTCGTTCTCCTGATCAGCTCTGTCATGATGTCACGGTACCATCAGCATTTTGAGCGGGATTTCCGCGGTGTGTGGGAGAGGAGGGAGCGATGTGCCACCAACAGCAGCTGCAGTGGCACTGTTAACGACTGTGTCTCCACATCTGCCTCCTCCGTTCCCAACAGCGGCAACAACCGTCCCGGCCTCCTCCCCCTGCCCATCATCCCCTCGCTGCTGCCCACTCCAGTCTCCGGGACAACCAGCACATCCAATAGTGAGCTGACCTGCAAGCGATTAGCTCCCACCTGTACGACCTCCACTACTAAGGTAGGACTGAATGCACCTGTGGCCACTGTCTCATGATGCGTTTACTCGCACTCATGTCATTCCATGTCATTCCATATCATTTTCTTTTCTAATACATAACAGAGATAAGTTCACGATTCAATGGTAATTAATTGATTTTGTAGTCAATTTTGTGATTAAAGGGATAATTCATCCAAAAACGAAAATTCTGTCATCATTTACTCACCCTCATGTTGTTCCAAACTCGTAAGACGTTTGTTCATCTTTGGAACACAAATGAAGATATTTTTATTAAAATCTGAGTGATTTCTGTCCCTCCATTGACAGTCTACGGAATTACCACTTTGACGCTTCAAAAAGTTCATAAAGGGATCGTAAAACTAATCCATATGAATTGAGCAGTTTAGTCCAAATTTTCTGAAGAGACTTGATCACTTTATATGATGAACAGATTTAATTTAGGCTTTTATTCACATATAAACATTCATTAACACACATAATCATTTTTATTTCATTTTTGGGTGAACTATCCCTTGAAGTTTGAAACTATAGTCTTAAGGCCAATTCACACCGCACAGACAAACACCAACAAACACCAACAAACAAGTTGGCAGTTGGATTTAGAATTTTATGAAAAATAACAGACACTGACAAACACTGATTGAACATGGTCAGTCAGGTGAAAACAAACTCTGACCAACTCCAACAGATGCCAACAGGGGTAACTCACTGATCAGACAAAACCCAACAAACGTGTAAAGTTTTAGTAATTTTGTTGACATTTTTATTATATTTTGTTTTATTTCTGTTTTAAATAGGTCTATATATTTTGTATTCATTTTTGATTCAGTTTCAGTACATGAAGTTAAACTAAATACAAATCAGAATTGTTGCCAAAATTTTGCCTAGACAACTAGCTGAAATAAGGCCCCATTTACACTAGTGCATTTTCATTTTAAAACACAAAAGTTTTGCTGCGGTTAAACCTGTCGTTTACACTACGCCGGCGTTACTAATTTGCATTAAAATTTTTGCTATTTATTTTTGTTAATTTATATTTTCTATTTGCATTTAGCATTGTTTTTCTTTGTGGATGGATCGACCCACTGGAGGGTCTGTTGATAGTCACATCAAGTTTGAGAGCTTTGCGGCATCATTACGTGCCATATGTGTTTGTTGTCTCCACTCTCAGCGGGAAAAAAAGAAAGAAAAGAGATTAAAGCGTGTGCAGTGGCTGATCTTAGGGTCAATTTTTCTGTCATCCATCATGAAAGCCCTGCAGCCACCCCCACCACCGGATCTCTACAAGCCATCTCTGATAACGAATAGCAAGACTGCTTATTGATCTGTGTCAAGAAGAAACTCCCACTACCTGCTTTCATATTGCAGGCGGGCCGGAGTGGGGTGGGGGGAAAGAATAAAGCAATCTTAGATTTACAGACGTCTACACTGGGGAAAGTGTGGGGTCAAAAGCAATATGCCCATGCACCTTTCATTCCACATTCAAAGGCTTCTTTATGTCAAAAGCTAGGCATTTTATTATTTTAAGTATCAGCATATTGGCTTCACACATCCTTGGATTGTATTCAGGGTTCAGCAATGGTGTGAACAGTAATTTGCCTGCATATTAAGTTACAAATCTCAATGAGAAGACTGGCTTTGTGGCCTTTTTATCTTGATCCTGCAAAAAGAGTCGCTGCTCTTGTGAGGCAGATATAAATTCTGTCAAAGGACTCAAAAGGGTCAATTTGTCGCATTCAGACTTATTAAAATGCAAAAAGTGTTGGTGAAACTACTTTGAAACTTTGCTACAAGCTAATTATGTTTTAAAGAAGTAAATACAGTCTGGCATTTCTGTTGATTAATGTATCTAATGTAAGTAGCTATTCTATAAACTACTGAAAAAGGTTTTTGATGGAACAGCGCAAACAGTCTTTGTTAAAGGTGGGGTAAGCCGTATTTCAAAAACACTGTTTAAAAGTTAGTCGGGCTGACACCAACAACAAACGTATAGCCAGTCAGCATTAGGGGGCGTATGACGGTTGAGGAGAGAGAACGAGCAAGAGGGAGATTTGAAGAAAGACTGCAGAAAGAGAGATGAGACACAATACAAAAGTGCTCAATAGAATATCACTGTAATGAAGGTTTATGACTGGGCAAGCGCTTTAGGACCCACGTTAATATTAGAAAAGCTTTCCAGTGCTGGAGAGAGCTAAGCGGGAAGGCCTGAAAACAGATGCGGAGGCTGAAGACAAAAATCTTACATTAAACCATGTCAAATTATCCATGTTATCCCCATGAATAAAATTTAGAAATGTGGGTCTTTTATAAAGTGAATTTTACATAAAAAGCTGTTTTTGTATAAAAACCTATTTAAAAAAATATATTTTTTAAATTTATTTATATAAATTTAAGAAATATGATAAATCCTCCAAAAACTGATGTGGAGTAAAAACATTAATAAACAGAGTAAAATTACATTTGTTTACAAAAACAAACAAACAATAATTTTGTTACAAAATTACATTTTGTTGCCTGGGGTCTGTGGAGACCCCAAAGACCCTGAGTGTACTTCCCAAACGAAGACCTCACAAGGGTTAATTTATATAACTGAGATCTAGCTCAAAGACTTGTAGAAGCAGGTTAAAATGGCATGGTTATGGTGGGGGTTAGACTTTTTTTCTTTTTCTTTTTTTTTTAAAAGCTGCAGTCCGTAAGTTTAGCCTCTTTGTCGCCAATTACAGTTATTTGTGGAATTATCATCTTTACATGGGTTGTGCATCGGCAGGGATCCTCAGTGCGAATGAATCTAATGTTTTGAGGAGAATGTGTGGCTGTCAGTCACCGCACCAGTGGCTACTGTACAGGTACTTTGGAATCACAGATTTTAGTCTTGGAAGTATGACCAAAATAAAAATTTTCACCGGAAAATGTCATCTGAACAAGTTAGTAACAAATCTGCCACTGTTCTGACCAACTGAGAAAAAAAAGCATTACAGTAAATCACGCTACCAATGGTGATTAAATCTAACGATTGCTTAGCTCATATCACATCAAACTGTGCAAATTATTATTTTTGTTATACTTTGTTCTGAAATTGTAATTGTTAACAACGTCAGCATTGCGTGACTGTATTTAGTGTGTATTAGTGTTATATGTGGATTTCAGTTTCTGTACAGTCTAATCTCTAATTGTACATTGGTCATACCAT